>NC_077233.1:265530867-265728367 GCF_027887165.1 Monodelphis domestica | reverse complement strand
GGGAGAGAGTTTGGATAGAGAGCTGACTTTGTGTATGCCTCCCCCAGATTGTCACCTTGCCCGAGTACCTTCAGAAGAGATATGGAGGGTCCAGGATACGCATGTACCTGTCCATCTTGTCGCTACTGCTGTCTGTTTTCACCAAGATATCAGTGAGTAATCCTAGTCTGTGAAAGGACTGAATATCTGGGGAGCTGTTGCTTGGGTTGGTTGGGATCAAAAATGACAGGAAGGAAGATTTTGCCTACTGGAGAAAACCAATCCTGAATTGCAGGTTCACTAGATTATTGCAAATTGAGAAACTGAGATACGGAAAGCTTAAAGGATATGGGCAGGTGCAGCCTTGAGGGGAAGACTGGAGGGGTCTTCAACTATTGGAAAGAGTGCCTAATGGGGCAGCTAACTGACTCCATGGAGAGAAAACCAGGTCTGGAGATGGGAGATCTTGGGTTCAAATTTCACCTGACCCTGGGTAAATGACTTCACTCCAATTCCCTATCACGAATCATGCTCTTCTGCCTTAGATGCTTAGTATTGATTCAAAGACAGAAGATGAGGGTTTTTGGTTTGTTGGTTTGTTATTTAAGAAAAAACTGCCCAATGTAAGAAATATTAGACATGACCGAGACAAAGCTGGGTATCTTCAGGATTCCTAACCCCCCGGGATGTATTCTATCCCTTGGATCTCTACGAACAGGTATATCCTGGACTTTCCAGTACAGTCTATTTCAAGAAAAATTTAATTCCCTCTATGACATGTGAAAGGATGAGAAGAAATTCAAGAAGAGAATGTGTATTTTAATGTAAATATATCTAAACTATAAAGGCATTTAAAATGTATGGATTTAATTTAATTTAACTTCTCCATTAATGCACAATCAACCAATAAACATTTATTAAGCACCTACTGTGTGCTGAGAATTGTGTAAGCACTGAGTGTATAAAGGCAAAAGCAAAACTGTAAAATTGTCCCTGCTCCCAAGGAGATGACATTCTATGGAAAGGGACAACATGTACATACAAAAAAAAAAAAAGAGGGAGGGGATAGGAAGACCAGAAGCTAGGGGACAAGAGCTCCGTGCAGAAGGTGGTACTTGAGCTGATTCCAAAAACTTTTAAATGTTTCTAAAATCTTGCTATTTTTTTTAAACCTTTGCTTTCCATCTTGGAGTCAATACTGTGTATTGGCTCCAAGGCAGAAGAGTGGTAAGGGCTAGGCAATGGGGGTCAAGTAATTTGCTTAGGGTCACACAGCTGAGAAGTGTTTGAGGCCAGATTTGAACCCAGGACCTCCCATCTCTAGGCCTAACTCTCAATTCACTGAGCCACCCAGCTGCCCCCAATCTTGCTATTTCTACTTCTCTATTATCTCTCATTTCCAACTCTTTTCCACTCACATAGCTACCACTCTAGTTCAGGATCTTATCACTTCACACCTACACCATCTAAGTGGTCTTTTGGTCTCAAATATCTAATCCTTCCAATCTAGCACCATATTGTTGCTATGGTGATTTTCAGGTCTGACCATGTTGTCCTCCATTTAATAAATTTTAGTGGCTTCTATGACTTCTAGGCACAAATATAGACTCCATCACTTCAGAGAACAAATATGCATAAGAATCATTCAGAAAGAAATCGTGCTTAGGGAATAAACCCAGACAAGTGACTCACATCTCTTCTGCATGGCCACCAGTGTCTTCTGGTGATGTCATGGTGCTCCTCTCATTGGACCCACTCTCCTCTTGGTGTGGCTTCTCTGCTGGCCATGAAGCCTTTGCAGGTAACCTCCACTGGCATACATTCTTTACTAGTCTTGCAGCATCTTGAGATCTTTTCAGATATTTGCTGGGAAATAAGTTAGAGAGCTGGGCTCCTTTATGACTATTTACATTGGCATCTTAAATGGAAATCTTTGTTACTTTTTGATAGTTTATTTTCTTTGAATTTAGTTCTATTTTCTAGCTATGATGATTATATTATGAGGTAAAGGTATATTTTTTTTCCCATATTGCCTGCAAATTTTCCATATTGTTGCTATGGTGTTATGTGTTGTTCTTTTTTAACATTTTTAAAAGAAACTGCCTCTTGGTGGTTGCCTATAGGCTCATTAAACCTCAATCTTTTACCTCTATTTTTGGGATTTGGATTATGGCTTTTTGATTTATTTTTCTAAAATTTTCTGAAGTCATCGATTGTCTCTTTTTTTGGTTACAAATGTTGGATCTCTAGGTAAACAATAATGTCAGCTACAGCAAATATTATTTTGACTTTTTTGTTTCTTATGTTAATAACTCTAATTTCTTTTGACTATCTTATGGCAATTCCTAGCATTTTAGTACTACCTTAAGTTGTTAAAATGAGCACCCTTGTTTTGTACCTGTTTTTAGTGGGAATGTGTAAATACTCATCTGTGGGACAGGACTGGGGCCAGAGTTTCCCAGGTGAGGGTGAGGGAAAATAGTAAGAGGAAAGCAAAGGTTGAAGGGCTTTGCCTGTAGGTAAGGGTGAGAGGAGAAGATAAGAATCAAAAGACACAGTGTGAGGTTGGTGGTGAATGAGTACAAGTTTATTACAAGCTGGTTACATCTTTTAAAGGTACAGATCACAGAAAGTGAAAGCAATCCTCTGAGAAAAGTCCTTTGGAAAGTGTAAAAAGAATGGTAGATCAGGCACCTGGGGTAGGATAATGATTCCAAACGCCATCTGGATTCATGGAATGGTCAGCAACAACATGTCTTTGCCAGCAAAAATATTACTATGAGAGACCTAAAGAAAGGGAAGGAGAGGGCACTTGGGCCCATTCTCAGACTGACTCTGAGTTATCAACCTCTTGATGAGAGCACTCAGATCTTTATCTTAGATGGGCTCCAAATTATCAACCTTTGACAGGAATGCTTCTAAAGCTTCTCAGCTGCATAATATTCTAGTTCTCTGTTTTCTGAATTCATTACCTCTATTCCTATTCTAAATGTTTTATATTGTGAATGGATACTATATTTTATTGAGACATATTTAAGTATTACTTGTATTTTTTGGTTTTGCATCACCTTTATTCCTGAATATTTTTCCCGGTTGTCTCTTATACTTCCCAACAAAACTTTCCTTTTATCACAGGAAACAAAACAAAAAAAAAGAGGAGGGAAAAATTGTTTAGGAAAACTAGCCTCATAGACAGTATTTATAATGTTTCATGCCCGTTGTCCCCTACCTCCTCAAAGAAGGGAGGCAAATGATTGCTATGTTTTATTGAATGCTTTTATACATCAATTGACATGTTCATCAAGCAAATAATCAGCTATTATTTATTTAGCATTTACTACATTCCAGGCATTGTGCTAAATTCTAAGTAAAAAGACAAATGCTCATTGCCCTCAAACATCTTCCATTTTTAAGAGAAGACACTGTATACATTTATAAACATAATATGTACAAAATGAATTCAAAGTAATTTTGAGAGGGAGAGCTCAAGGAACCTGGAGTAGAAAGAGAAAGGCTCAAAGCAGGTGACTCTTGGGCTGAATCTTGAAGGAAACCAGGATTCTAAGAGATTAGGGGAGGAGAGAGACATTTCTCGGCATGCAACGGAAGACAAATACAGTCATATGTCTACTGAACAGCAGGATGGCTAGATACCAGAATTCATGGAGCACAGTAATGTGAAGAAAAATTAGGAAGGTAAGAAGGGGTCAGGTTAAAAAGAGCCTTACTTTATTTTAAATTTTCTTTTTTTTTTTAAGTATGAACTGGAAAAGCATCAATGAACATGAGCATTTCAATATACCCCAAAACAAACGCAAAAAGGAATTGTATATGAAACTGTGAGGTCCTGTTAGGTACAGTTGGATTTTTTTTCTCCACTTGTGCTTCTTTTTAAAAAATAATTCAAATTTAGCAATGAATTTCCAAAACTCTTCAAATTGCCTGTAGAATTGCCCTCAGAATTTTCTTCTGATCTTTTCTGGTAATTTTTAAATCATTGACACTTTTTTCCATTTTTTCAGTATTACTATCAAAAGTTCCCCACTCTCCCCACTCCCCCACAAAAAGAAAAGGAAGCTGATTCTTATAATTAATAAGCATATTCATAGAAATGTTTTGATATATTCATTTCATTTTTCTTTCCTCTCTCAAAACCAACAAAATAGGACAAAACTACAACCAATCTCTGTATGTCTTATTTAATTCTCTTTTAGATCCTTGAAGACATTAGGCTTGGGAAAGAATACTTGCATCATCTCCTACTATTAGAACATAAGCACTTCATTACCGAGACCCTTCCAATCACTCAAATATATTTATCCTCCTAACTTTATTGATGGTGCTAATGTTTCTTTTTTTCTATCAATTAAAAAAATTTTTTTAAACTTAAACACCAAAAAAAGTATTCACATAAACACAGTTGAATGAACTGGCTTTTGGATAGCATACACTTTACATTTTATTTATTTTAAAAATCTTTTCACTTTAATATTTCTTATTGTCTCATGAGCTCATTAAAGTCATTTTTGTGCATTCATTTTAAGGAGACCGTCTCTTGGTAAGGGGTTTCTGTTTTCTGTTTTAATTTGTTTGTTTTTATCCTTGATCCCCAATTTCACATTTAATTTCATTTTTACCTTCATTTCTTCAGGCCGTTCTTGTGAACCATAATGACATTTTAAAAATGGTTTCCTCAGTACAATGACTGTCCTTATCATTGTTGAACTCCTCTCCAATAATTACAAAGGCAGCTTTTCTTCCACTTCATTTGAATTTCCATTGAAACTTCTCTTATTAGAGTTGAAAGGTTGGGGATTTTTCTCCTTTTCTGGTTTTACTTTTTAGAGTTCTCAACCCTGGTTACTTATTCATTCATGTTTTCTTTTTTTGACTCATTTTCAGCCCAAGTTCTTGGTTTGGGAATTTTTGTTCAGAACTTTTGCCTTAAACCCTTTTGGATGGGTTGAGTTGACCTTCTTTGGGCCTGATTCCAGCACTTAGCACAATGCCAACTCATAGTGGGTGCATAATAAATGTTTGTTGATTGATTCTTTTGTATTCTGAACATTGCTGCCAGTGCTGATCCAGATGGAAGTGTCTAATATTGGGCATCTGCTGAAATTCCTGGCTTCTATCTCAAGTTCCACAGGATTCATGGTGGGTTCTGACCTTGGCCAAACTATTTTCTCTCTGCATGATCCCAAGTTGGGAATTGTTTGCTTTATCTATTGTGACTCTGACCAGCCCCAGGAGGATGCTGGAGATCCTGGTGCTCTTAGACCTCCTCTACCTGCCTCCTGACTTTGGTACCCAAGTGCTGAGTTGGCTCTGTTGTATTCTGTGGCCCCCTGAGGCTCTTTGGGAACAAATATGGCTGGGTCCTGGCTCCCTGTGCAGTTATCTATGAGGGCTCATTCTGTCCCTTCTTATGTTCTAAAAGGACACGGTGGGGATCTAACTGGACCTCTGACCACTGGAACTTGAGGTGGCTTGTGGATCTCTCTCTCCCCTTTCCATGCCCAAAGTGCTAGCTGCATAGTTTCAGATCTGTTTTTATAGGAACTCATACTGCTTCCATATAGGCTCTCTTCCCTCCTTCTACGGTCCATCCAGCTACCTTTCCTGGAATGGCTCCCCTGACTTCTGGGTAATTTACATGAGCTTGCATGGCTTCCCTGGCATGATCCCTCTCTCTGGGTCTGCCATTTACTGGGCTTATGTTGCCTTCCCATCCTGTTCTCTATCTGCCCCTCTTTGGGGGTATAATTCTCAACTGTGTGGCACAGCTTGTTACTCTTCTTACTTTAAGGTTTTATCACTAGTTTTTCTGTAATCATTTTCAGATATGTGTTGGCACTTACGTGAGAGAGTGGGGGTAGAGCTCTAGAGAGTGACCTGGGGAACTGTTTTTGGCTTTGTTGTTGTTCAGTGGTGTCTGGTTCTTGCTGATCCCTTTGGGATTTTCTTGACAAAGATACTGGAGTGGTTTGACATTTCCTTCTCCAGATCATTTTACAGATGAAGAATTGAGACGAATAAGGTTAAGTGACTTGTCCAGGGTCACATAGCTAGTAAGTATCTGAATCTGGATTTGAACTCAGGTCTTCCTGACTTTAGGCTCAGTGCTCTGTCCACTGCCTTCCCTAGGACCTCAGGTGAGAAAGCTGCTGAACCTTTTCAGGGCTGCTTATCTTGTTGTCCAACTGCTACCCAATTCTTACCCACGGCTCCAAGAAGCTGTAACATGCGGTGGCCACACTCAGGTAAAACTTGGTGGACTGGATAAACCAGGTTGAGGGTAACTGATCAGCCTCAAATAACCATCAGTAAGTTAGGAGAGTGTCTATCCCAAGCAGGAAAAAATTAGTGGATATTAATAGCATGTTCTAAAGAGCCACGAAGGCACAGCAGAAGGCACTGTGGAACACTTAGAGGTTGGTCAGACATGGAAAATGACAGTTTTCCACTGTATCCTGAGCCATTGATAGTCATCCTGATTTTTATCTTGCCAATGGATTTTTATGACTCTGGAAAAAAAGAACAAGGTCAATGACTTTGTCTGACTCTATCTCACTTAAATCCAATTTACCCCTAAGCCCCCCCACCAAAAAAAAAAAAAGGATGGATATATAGGTCTATTACAATCCCCATCTTGTGAGAAAACTTTATTCGTTGTGGGAACAAAACTTACCCCATACTGATCAATCAGTTATTGCTTCCATATTCCTTTGATTGTTCACAGATGCTTGTGGGGAGGGGGATACCTCTCTTACTGATTTCAGGGGATTGTATCTGTTCATTTCTCCCCTCCCCACTTGGAGAGTTACTAAAGTTAAATCCTGGTTAATCGTTTTATTTTTAATCAGTTGGCCTTATTTGATTAATTGCTTTTGATGACAAAAATCTGTCTCTTCCTATCCTATCCTAGCCTAACCTGAGGAAGGGGCTTGGTCCCAATTTGTTAGGCTATTGGCATATGTTGCTTAATAAATTGAAATACTCAGAAACTCAGACCTTTGTTTCCTTAGTCATTTCATCTGGATGCACATACATTTCTGTACTTTTGAACAAAACCTTCTCCATTCTCTCCCTCTTTGATTATGGTATCAACTTACTACTTTGCCCATCACCTGCCAGTCCTTAACAAAGTCCAAGTGATCCTCTCATGATCATCTTTTCAACTTAGCTTTTTCTTCTTCTTCTTCTTTTACTAATAGATGGAACTTAGGAATAATCACGATTGGGAATTCTTTTGCTTGGGGGCCAGTGCTGTGAAACTCAAGAACATTTGCACTGAGTATTATAAAAACAACAGAACTAAGCAACCTCATTGGCAGGAATAATTAATACAAGTAAAAACCTACCAGATAGTGGACTGTGTTGAGCTCTCTTCTCCTTCCCCCAAGTTCTCAAAAGAGGGCACATTGCCTCATGTGCAAAAATTCCTAGCTATAGCTCCGGAAAGAAGTAAAAAACTGCATATGGTTTGCTAAGCTGCTGGACATCCCTCTCTACTCCATTCACCTTTGTTTACTGATTGTGTTTGTTATTGTGCATGTCAGCCTTAGTAACTTTCACCTAATGGTGAAATTGTGACATCACTGGAAATGTGATTAAATGGAAGAAGAAGAGGAAGAGGAAAGAGAAGGAGGAGAAGAAACAATAACTAGGTTGACCCTGGTGGGGAGAAGGGGCACCTCTTCTTCAGATACTGGAATAAAAGGGGATATATATATATTATGTATATATATATATATATATATAACACTATATTGTTTTCCTAATGTTGAGTCATCTTTTCATTCTTGATATAAATTTTATTTGAATCATGTTGAATGACTTTTTAAAAATCTGTTGCAGGACTCTGTTAATATTTTCAAAGAATCACATTTTGATTATTGGGGTGGGGGGAGTGTATTCAATGAGATTAATTTATAGTTTTATTACCTAGGAGTGGTTTTCTCGGGTTTTAGAATCTCCCTTATACAAATATTGGGTAGTATTTTATATTTCTTTATATTTAGAGTCAATCTACATAATAGAAAGATTCTTCATTCTTTGACAGTTTGGAAAAATTCAACCATAACCCAATATGGGCAGAGGTTGTTTTTCTTTTTTTTTAAAGAATAATTCACTGATGAACAGCTTGACTTATTTCTTCTTCTGAAACTAGTCCATGTATCTTCTTCCTATTTTGCCAGTTTTGTAATGAATATTTTTGCAAATTGTTATCTATTTCACTTGTGTTCTCAAGTATGTTAGCATATATCATCATATAATATATTCCGTTGTCTCAATTTCTTTGCTATTTGTCTTATTCTGATGTTTGTTACCTTGTAGACATGAATTGAAACACTTTCAATTTAATTAAAGAAGTCATTGATCCTGAAAAATGGATAAAAGAACATTGAGACACAACATCACCAGGTCTTAAAGAAGTTTAACTGATATAAATCAATTGCCACAACGAAAAGGCCAAAACCACTTAAAAACCCCATGAACAAGCAAATACCTGATCTCCTCGCCAAGAGGAGACATATGACAGCCAAGGGCAACACTAGCTTGGAGTAGAAACTTGTTGGTTAAACCTTGTAGAGGAAGATGGTGGGAAATTATGAGTTTTTTCCCCCAGATTTCATTTTTTCAAATGCCACTTTCACTTCAGGTGAACTGAGGTAGTAGAGCTGAAATGTGATCGTTTCACTATTCATCAAAAAATGACGATTACTGTAAAAATGCTGGGAAATCTGTTCTTTTTGCATCTACTGACAACTTGTTCTAGTTTTGTTTATAAATGTGCTTGGAATGATCTGATTTAGCTGGGTCTCATAGGCTTTATAATCAACCAAGAAGTGTTTATTAATTGCCTTGTTCAGTTGTTCCAGTCTTCTTGGCAAAGATACTTCTGTGGTTTACCATTTCCTCCTTCAATTCATTTATGGATAGGGAACGTTTTACAGATAAGGTCAACAGGGATAAGTGACTTGCCCAGGGTCACACAGCTAGTGTTTGAGGCTAGATTTCAACTCAGGTTGATGTCTTCCTGATTCCGAATCCAGTACTCTAGCCACTGCATCATTTAATTGCCTTACTTAATTGTATATTGCATGCCAAGCATTGTGCTAGGATACAAGTACAAAGAATGAAACACACTTGTTTACATTCTAATGTGGGTGATAAGGATATATAAATATATATATAAAGAGAGCGTGCATAAATATAAAATAAATAAACACAGACATAATAGAGTGGTATAAATACAAGATAATTTGGAAGGCATTTAGAAGGATTAGGAAAGGCTTTCAGACGGAAGATGGTGCTTGGGCTTTGTGTGTTTGTGTCTCAAATGAAGAGAGGAACTGTTAGCCAATGAAGTTTTGTTGTTGTTGAGTTGTTCCTATCAAGTCTGATCCTTTGTGACCCCGTTTGAGGTTTTCTTGGCAAAGTTACTAGAATGGTTTGCTATTTCCTTCTCCAGCTCGTTCTAAAGATGAAAAGCTGAGCTAAACAAAATTAAGTGAAGCCCGGGGACACAAAACTAGTCAGTGTCTGCAGCTAGACTTGAACTCATGAACCTAAGTCTATGGACCCCGGGCCAGGCACCCTATTCACTGCACCGCCTAGCGGCCCATGAAAGAAGTGCATCCCGAGTACGTGGGATGGCCAGTACAAAGGAAAAGAGCCTGATGGATGCCGAGTTATAGGTGAGGACCGGAGAGCAGACCAATTGAACAAGATGCTAGAGTGTAGGAAGGAGAGCAGTTTACAAAACACTGGCTGTAAGAGACCAAACGGAAGTCAGTTTGCATCCCTCTGATTCTCAGTAGTTTACTTGCCTGAGGGAAGAGTCTCGAGGACGCAGCTTTGAGCCAACATTAATTTGTAAAGACGACCCTCAGGGTCACTCTTGTCTGAGTTGTACCTACTGTCTCTCTCAGCTCCCGCTGTGACAAACGGCATGTTGTTGTGAGAGGGCTGATAGACGGTACGGATTCAGTCTGTGCCCAGGGTTAAGAGACGAGGCTAACCAGAAATCTTCATTTTCTGGTCAGGAACGTGTCACTGCAAGATTAGCACAGGAGACACAAGAGGGCACTGAAGTACTATATAGAACCTGAAACACGCATTAGTCCCGAGTCTTCAAAACTTAGTACCTCGTTGGTCCTTCTGTTCTCTACATCCAAAGCAGCTCACCCTATTGTCCTCCCCTGGTAGCCCTGCAGGAATGTCCCTACTGACTTAGAAGCTACTTTTGGTTGTGCTTTGAAGTCATCTTTAAATCATTCTCCCTCCTGTCTGCTTCGGGGCTGAAAACTCTTTTTTTTTTATTTTTTTTAAAATCCTCACCTTCCGTCTTGGAGTCAATACTGTGTATTGGCTCCAAGGCAGAAGAGTGGTAAGGGCTAGGCAATGGGGGTCAAGTGACTTGCCTAGGGTCACACAGCTGGGAAGTGGCTGAGGCCAGATTTGAACCTAGGACCTCCCGTCTCTAGGACTGGCTCTTAATCCACTGAGCTACCCAGCTGCCCCCAGGGGCTGAAAACTCTTGAGGGATTCTGAGTTGAAAGTCATGGGGACATTGCCACCTGCCTTACTGGCCCAGCAAGGTAGAATTACAGACGGAGGAGGGAATGCCCTGAATTTTGCTTCACAATATGATATATGCATATATATGTACATATATATATAACATAGATAGACAGAAAGACAGACAGCTAGATAGATGATAGATGGATAGACAGACAGATGGATAGACAGACAGACAGACAGATAGATAGATGGATAGATGGATAGATAGATAGATAGACAGACAGACAGATAGACAGATAGATAGATAGACAGATAGATATATGGATAGACAGACAGGCAAATAGATAGATAGATGACAGACAGACAGACAGATGGATAGACAGATAGATAGATGGATGGATGGATAGATGGATAGATGGATGGATGGATAGATGGATGGATGTATAGATATGTGGATAGACAGACAGATAGATATATGGATAGACAGACAGATAGATATATGGATAGACAGACAGATAGATATATGGATAGACAGACAGACAGATAGATAGACAGACAGATAGATGGATAGACAGACAGATAGATGGATAGACAGATAGATAGATGACAGACAGACAGATAGATGGATAGATGGATAGACAGACAGATAGATGGATGGATGGATAGATGGATGGATGGATGGATGGGTAGATGGATGGATGGATAGGTAGATAGATAGATAGATAGATGGATAGACAGAAAGACAGACAGAAGATAGATAGCTGGATAGACAGATGGATAGACAGACAGACAGATAGATAGATAGATGTCAGACATATAGATAGATGATGGATAGACAGATAGATAGATAGATGACAGCCAGACAGCCAGCCAGATAGATAGGTAGCTAGATAGATGACAAATAGACAGACAGATAGATAGATATCTAGATAGATAGATAGATAGATAGATAGATAGATAGAAGATGATAGATGGATAGAGACAGATAAATAGATAGGTAGGTAACTAGATAGATGACAAATAGACAGACAGACAGATAGATAGATAGATAGATAAAATCACCTGGTTGGATATCACATAAATTCCCTGGTGGAACTAGCAATTCTGGACCCATGTCTCTGCACATTAGAAAATAAACATATTTCTTTTTTTTAAAATATATTTTATTTGATCATTTCCAAGCATTATTCGTTAAAGACATAGATCATTTTCTTTTCCTCCTCCCCACCCCCCATAGCCGACGCGTAAGTCCACTGGGCATTACATGTTTTCTTGATTTGAACCCATTGCTTTGTTGATAGTATTTGCATTAGAGTGTTCATTTAGAGTCTCTCCTCTGTCATGTCCCCTCAACCTCTGTATTCAGGCAGTTGCTTTTTCTCGGTGTTTCCACTCCCATAGTTTATCCTTTGCTTATGAATGGTGTTTTTTTCTCCTGGATCCCTGCAAGTTGTTCAGGGACATTACACCGTCACTAATGGAGAAGTCCACTATATTCGATTGTACCACAGTGTATTGGTCTCTGTGTACAATGTTCTCCTGGTTCTGCTCCTCTCGCTCTGCATCACTTCCTGGAGGTTGTTCCAATCTCCATGGAAATCCTCCACTTTATTATTCCTTTTAGCACAATAGTATTCCATCACCAACAGATACCACAGTTTGTTCAGCCATTCCCCAATTGAAGGGCATCCCCTCATTTTCCAATTTTTGGCCACCACAAAGAGCGCAGCTATGAATATTCTTGTACAAGTCTTTGTGTCCATTATCTCTTTGGGGTACAGACCCAGCAGTGCTATGGCTGGGTCAAAGGGTAGATATTCTTTTGTCGCCCTTTGGAATAAACATATTTCTAATCCCTTTGTAATACAGCTATTACTTGGGTGGCATTTAACCTCAATGAAAACAGAGGGATACAGCTGTTAAAGTCCATCCTCCTACCTCTGACTCTGTCTTAGTCTCTATCTTTTACTATTTTCTCCTGTTTTGAGATCTGATCCAGGTGAGAAATTTGTACTCAATAAACACAATCACATATTTTTAGTGAGCGGAGACCTCCTGAAGGTTTAGAGCATTTAAAGTATCCTATATCAATAATATTGTAGCCTCTAAGGTCTTAGAACACAGTCATGAAAGCTGGATTAAAATCTTGTTTCTGGCTCTAATTTGCTATACGACCTTGAGCAAGTCGCTTTCCTATTCTGGGCCCCAGATTCCTCTCTCTGGATTGATGGGCTTAATGGAGATGATATTTAAGGTCAATTCTAGTTCTAATAGGGTAGCTAGTTGGTGCAGGGGATAGAATACTGGGCCTGGAGTCAGGAAGACCTGAGTTCAAATCTAGTCTCAGACATATATTAGCTATGTGAGTCAGGCCAAGTCATTTAATCTTGCTTGCCTCAGTTTCTTCATCTGTAAAATGAGCTGGAGACAGAAATGGCAAACAACTCTAGTATCTTTGCCAAGAAAACTACAAATTGAGTCTCAAAGAATTGGACACGACTGAACAACTAGTTCTAACATTCCTGTATTCTATTCTCTTAATTTCCTCAGTTTCCTTATCTGTAAAACGAGGGGGGGTTGAACTAGATGACCTCCTGAATTCCTTTCTAGATAGTGATCTATGGTCCTATGATGTCTAACTGAATTAACATAACTGTAGTCAAGTTTTCCTTTTTCTTTAAAGCAGACTCTAAGCACTAGAATGTCAGAATCTCCTTTCTCTTTGGAGCCTGCTATTTCTGGGTGCCTCTCTCCTTTTCAAGTTTGCCACATTTTATTTTGTAGGTCTGGTAGGGAGAAACAAAGATGCTGAAGTCTTTGGGTGCACAAAGGAGTAAAGTCAGGTTCATTATACATTTTATTTTATTTTTTAAAACCCTTACCTTCTGGCTTGGAATCAATATTTTCTTCCAAGACAGAAGAAGGGTAAGGACTAGGCAATGGAGGTTAAGTGACTTGCCCAGGCTCACACAGCTAGGAAATGTCTGAGACCAAATTTGAACTCTGAACCTCCAATCTCTAAGCCTAGCTCTCAAGCCACAGAGCCACCTATCTGTTCTTCGTTACACGTTTTAGAGGAAAATTCAGTTCTGTGAAGAAGAGTTGTACTTCACAAAGACTTTCCTTAAAGCTTTCTCACAAACAAGGGAAGAGCAAATCCTTTCAAAGCTTCCCTCCTTCACCGCAGGAAGAAAGGGAGAAAGGAAGGATTCTCCTTTGCTTTGAGAATGATGATCCAAGCATCTCCCACATCAGTTTCAATTAGCCACACTTGAGTTGTGGGTCTTTGGAGATCCCAAAGGAGACGAGTGGCGATAGGTGTGTCCACAAAGGTGGAGAACATGCAGACACGAAAGTTGTTTTGGCAGAATAGGGGGCAGCTCCTCTCTCATGCTCAGACTCCATACAGTATGAGACAAGCTATGGGGAATGAACGACCTGAGGGGACTGGGTGGGTGGGGTCTGGATGAGTAGAGACAAGCAGCAAAGGAGTGGCCAGTGTTTGGGGGAATGTGGGTTGGGGAGCTGATGACGTGAGGAGGAGGGTAAGGCAGCTCAGGGAAGCAGAGTGGATGTTGAACTTGGAGTTAGGAAAGCTGGGGTTCGGTTCTTGCCTCAGTTACTCATTCTATGGCCCTGAGCAAGTCCCTTGACTCCTCTGAGCCTCCATTTCCCCATTCATAAAATGGGGATAATAATAATGCAGATCAAATGAGATAATATATGACTAGTGCTTTATAAAACTTTGAAGTGCTCTATAAATGTGACCTACTATAGTACTATGATGTCCTTGGAGCAGCTCATACACTACCCACCCCAACACTATGCAGATGATTCTTTGGGCCATGGAAGATCTGGTGGTGGTGATGAATCAAAACCATATACATAGATAATTGGCCTATTTATTACTTTTCTGGGCACATCTTGGGGGGAGTGAAATAAAGAACCTCTTTTTACCCTTCCTGCCTATCACTGGTATATCTCAACTTGATGCCTTAAGGTTTACAGAATCTTGAAAAATACTTAAGTGAATTCATTCAAAATATTGAAGTAGGGCAAGTCACGAGGACTAGATAATTTCTAAGATCTTTTTGCTCTAAATTTTATGATTTCATGAATCTGTGAAGTCCTTGAGATCAGGGACTTGTCTTTTGCCTTTCTTTATAAGCTCAGCATTTAGCAGTGTCTGGCATGTAGTAGCTGTTTAATAAATGGTTGTTGACTGACTGGTTTAGTATCACTCTGCCAAGACATCTCAAAGTGACTCAATGAGAAATAACTTTCTTTTTTTCCAAGTTTCATTTTGAAGTTCCCTGGTTTAGGGTTAGCTTAATGCATTTGACACTTCACTGGATCTCTGATCTCACTGATGATGTGGGTACTCCCTCCAGCAGTACAGATTATACTCTATCCATGCCCTGTCATCATGGCCGACTTTTGTCTAGACTCCCAAAGTTAAAATACTGAAATGATTCTTAATTTCCACAGTATGAATGTTTCCTCACATGTAGCTCACAATCCATCCACACCTGTTCAGCTTGCACAACTCTGACAAATTTCTTCCCACTTAGACAATGTAATGGTCTGCCCGATAATCTGATACAGTTGCATTTTCTAGCTTTATTCATGTTAGTGCCATTTCTACTTCCTCTATAAGCACAACTGGGAACAGCAGTGACACTTAGTACAGTGCCCAGTGTGTTAATAAATGTCTGTTGCCATGTCGTGTTGACTTACCTACTATTATTTATGGTGAAAACATTTGTAACTTAAAAACAAATCTTTGCAGATCTTTTCCATTTTTCTTTTGCTTGTTGTCCTACTTCCATTTCCATCCTCAAGAGTTCTTGGGATGACTTTGCTTAGTTGAGTCTCTTGTTAAGCCATTCTCAGATTCTTGGCAGAAATAAACTAGTTTTGGTTATATGTGACATACCGGATGTTGTACATTTGTCAGAATTTCCTATTGCTCTGTAAAGTGATGTCTTTATAGTACTTCTATGTATTTTTATGTTTATCATGTGTTCTAAGAACATCTATCAATCATTTTCCTACTGATTTGACAAGAAAGTGTTAATCTTCCTTTAGCTTTCTTTGAGTGATGAATCCTGTATTTATTAATAGATTTTTGTTTAGACATCTTTTAAATACTTAATTGTCCATTTTACTGTGCTAAAAGTTTATGGTGTTACTTATTACTCTTATTATGTAAATAGAGTTAATTACTCTATGATCTTCTTGTTAAGATGCCGATCAGTCTCCTGGCATACTCCATCTCGGTGTTCTCATTGATAAGTCTTTGATAAAAAAAAAAGTCGCAGTTTTTCTCATAGTTTTATGTTTTATGTTCAATGTGTCTTACCTGAAGAAGACTATTTGTAAATATTGCTTTTCTCCCCCTTTGGTTCAATTTAACCTCTAGACTTAAACTCAGAGCCTTCAGCTTATCATCCTTAGAATGCAATAAGAATTTTATACTCATCTAGCCCAATGACATTTGATATTGTTGGAAAAAGTTTCCAAAAGTTGAAAGAGAAGTTTATTTCAATTTTCAGGGGAACCCTGTAATTTTTTTCAAAACACCTTTGCCCTTAGAATTGATACCAATTATCAGTTCCAAGACAGAACAGTGGTAAGGGCTAGGGAATTGGGGTAAGTGACTTGCCCAGGGTCACACAGCTAGGAAGGATCTGAGGCCACATTTGAACCCAGGTCTTCTCATCTCCAGGCCTGGCTCTCTATTCACTGAGCCACCTAACTGATGACAACTTTGTACACTAAATGATAGATAATGGTTTGGTTTTGGGGGTGCGGGGGGAGTCAGTATGACTCATTCTTTGCCTTGAAAGCTATATTTAGTTCTGCTTAAGAATGATAAGACTTTATGTCAGGTGGAACCATTAAACTACATCTCCCTGAAAAATGCTATGTTTCATAGAAATGAACTGTTCTTGATATTATTGTGTTGGTGGCTTATTTTTGGTGTATTTTTTATCCCTTAGCCAATATGTGTGTGTATATATTTAAATGTGTTTATATTTAAATTCAATCATATAATTTATATATAATTATATTTGAATTCAATTAAATATATATTAAATTGTTTTTGTAGTGACACAAGCTATGCTTCATATAGAGTACACAATATATTATTGGCCTCTATTTGGAGGGAGTCAGTATTCCAGTCATTTAGTAACAAATATATAAGCCCTTCAGAATAATGGAATCAGGCTTGTGTCAGAGAGGAGGCTGCTAGAGTTCTTGCTAGTAATTCATTTTGCTGCACTGTGAAATGTTTCAGTCGATAGTTACGGATTTTATCTGGCCCTGCCTCTTCTAGTTTCAAAGAGAAAGAGTTTCTAGGGTGTCAATCAGCTTCCTTGATGTAATTGTCATGTCATTCCTGTCTGATTCTTCTCTGATACAACTGGTGTTTCCAGTGGGCTGACCATCTTTTGATCACAGCAATATGTTCCTTCTCTGTGAAGGAGGGATTTCTTTCTTTCTTTCTTTCTTTCTTTCTTTCTTTCTTTCTTTCTTTCTTTCTTTCTTTCTTTCTTTCTTTCTTTCTTTCTTTCTTTCTTTCTTTCCTTCTTTCCTTCTTTCCTTCTTTCCTTCTTTCCTTCTTTCCTTCTTTCCTTCTTTCCTCGAATTCTTTGCTTCTCAGCCCACTGGAGTCTAATTTTTTATTGATTTTGAATTTTATTTAAATTGAAACATAATACTTTTCACTGCTTTGATGTTACATCACCTTAAATTTTTAACTTTCATGTTCACTTATTGATTAAAAGTATCAATGATTTCTGTTTTCTTGATTCCATTCAGCACGTTTTCTTTCTGTCCTTCTAATCAGGCAATACCATGCCCATGTTTTCTACTTTGATTATTGGCTAGATATGACTGTGGTCTTTTTACAAGTCATCAATACTTTTTTCAAAGTGCTTCTTCTGTGGTGGTATTTGATGCCAGTCCTGTAGAGTATTCCTGGATATTTCCAAAGAGCCACAACGTACTCTGTTGTCTGTAGGTTCGGAAAGAATTTTCTATTCTAGGTTAAGGGAATGTGTCTGGTTATCATTGCTCCATCAGGCACCAGCTGTTAAAAATTAGTTGGTTGAGGGGGCAGCTGGGTAGCTTGGTGGATTGAGAGCCAGGCCTAAAGACGGGAGGTCCTAGGTTCAAATCTGGTCTCAGACACTTCCCAGTTGTGTGACCTTGGGCAAGTCACTTGACCCCCATTGCCTAAAAAAAAAAAAAAATTAGTCGGTTGGTGTGTGTGGTGGCATATTAGTTAGAGTCATGCCACCAAATTCATAAAAACCCTTTGAAATTCTGTTCCTTTATTATTGCCGAGCAATAAGTGTCAATAATAATAGGTGGTCCAGCGAATAGAATCCTGGAGCTGAAGCGGGGAAGATCAGAGGCTAAATCTGACCTCCGATGCTTCATAGCTGTTTGATCTTGAACTAGTCACTTAACCTCTAAGCATCCTTATCTGTAACATGGAGATCATGAGAGCACTTATTTCCCAGGCATATTGGGAGGCATATTCACTGCTTTGATGTTACATCACCTTAAATTTTTGACTTATAAATAAAAAATGAGCTCATATTTTTGAGGAGTTTTGCAAACCTTCAAGAGCCCTATAAATGCTAGTTTTTATTGTGAATGGGGCAGCCAGGTGACCCAGGGGATAGACTGGTCTCAGAAAGACACATCTTCCTGAGTTCAAATCAGGCCACGGTACTTACTAATTATATGACCCTGGGCAAGTCATCCAGTCTTGTTTATCTCAGTTTCTTCATCTGTAAAATGAGCTAGAAAAGGAAATGGCAAACCACTCCAATTTCTTTGCCAAGAGAACTCCAAATGGGGTCACAAAGAGTGAGACACGACCAACAACAACAACAAATTATTGTGAAGAATAATAATGCTAGTTCGTGGTTATACAATGCCCTAGGCTTTCTTTATTTCACGAGTAGATCCTCTACGGAGGATTTATGGGATGTCATAAATGGCAGTCTTATGACAATGGATGGTATAGATGGGTTGCAACTTGCATTGTTGGGAGGGACTCTACCTTCACGATAAGTTCTTGCAAAGTATTTATCTAAGATTTACAAAGTCCTTGTCAATCTTGTTAAATAGGGAGCTCATCTGTTGCTATCCCCATGGCAGATATAGGACCGAGCCTTGGAGAAGAGAAGTGACTGGCCCAAGGTCATCTCACTTTAAATTCAGCTTTGGGGCATCAGGAGAACAAAACAATCGGTAGAGTCAGCAACAGTTGGTTGGATGACTTCATAGCACCAACCCACCTCTTTTGAAGCAACTTTGTTCCCAACAATAGGATGTGGTTAGAATGTTCTGAGCAACAGTGGAGGGAAACTTTTTAACACTGAATTTGCTGATTAAGAAATTTCTCATCCTTTGGACTGGGGCCACCCTGAAATAGATCTTTGCTTCAGAAGCAAAGCTTTTCTTTATTGTTTGTACATTTAACATGGGGCAAATGGTAAAAATGTTTGAAAACACATTTGAAAATCATTTGAGATATGGTTGTTTATGTATCAGTGACTGTCATCCAGTACAAATGAATTCATCATCAAGGGAATGACTTCTTGCCTATTTATTAAAGCAGGTTCTCTAAGCATCCCTCCTCTGCAACATTAGGTACCTGAAAACCACTATCTGGGCCAGACTTTCATTTGTTCACCCTCACATTTGCCCAGTGAGGCTAAATGTATGAGGTCTGGATTAGGGCAGTTTGCTTAGTTTGTATAGTTTGGAAAAGAGGACTTGGGACTGAAGATCTGGGCCATGTCTCAGCTTTGCCACTGGCCCAATAAGAGATGTTAAATTATTCACTTCAAGTATCTGGGTAGCTCAGTGGATAGAGGCAGGCCTGGAGTCAGGGGGACCTGGGTTAAAATCTAGCCTCATATATTTCCTGGCTGTGTGACCCTGGGCAAGTCACTTAACCCCAGATGTCTGGCCCTTGTTGTTCTGTCTCAGAATTCATAGTAAAATAGAAGGAAAGGATTGTTGGTTGTTTTTTTTTCAAAGAAATCATTCATTTCACTTTGCACTATCTTGCTTTCCTCAAAAAATCATTCTAGTCTCCCATTCTGAGTAGCCAATGAAACTCTTTAAGCTTGGGTGTTTTTTTTTACCTGCAAAATGGAAATAAGAATATCTGCTTTATGTATTTTGCAAGCATGTTGTGGGGAGAGTACTTCATACACCTTAAAGAACTCTAGAAATGAGTTGTTCTGTTCCAGACCTCTGAAAGGAGAAACCCCCTTTCCCCACTTGCACTCTGTAGCCCGTCTTCTTTGGAGGGGAGAGAGCCCAACAAAGTGGTTGTGGTGGAGACTTAGGTCCATATATATAATAATATATTATAATCTTTGTTGTTATTCCCACAGAATTGGTTTCCTTTGTAATCCTATGATTTTATTTTGTGCATTTAAACCATTCTTTTGAGAGGGGCTTCATAGGCTCCCCCAGACTGCCACGGAGGTCCGATGGCACAAAAAAAGCTTGAGAACTTCTCATCTAAAACTTCTGTCTTCAAACCCTCGCTTTGTTTCCAATGAGTTGCATGGCAACAGATGACTCAACATACCCACTTATAAAATGGGGAGAATAATATTGACATCATAGTCTGGTAGTTTAAAACAAATGCAGACCAAACACTGAAGTATTGGAATGAAAGCAGCAATTTAGGCACAAAGCATGATAATTAATATTTTCACATTTGGTACAATTTCCTAATAATGGCTTTGGGGTAGAAATGTCATCTCAGCTGTTTGGAGGGGTGTGTGTGCATGCGTGTGTGCGTGTGTGCTGTCTTTGCCCCATCCAAAGGTCTTGGTTTCATCTTGTCCAAATCTGGCATGTGGCCACACCCCAAGGTAACTAACTGCCTTGGTTGCAGCCCATCTGGATGGTGACATCAGGGCAGCTTGTCTGCCGGAAGAAAAATTGGAATCCGAGAGTCTGAGCAGGACCGAGTGTCCAATACATTTCTCTCTTTTCCCCCGAGTACAGAATCCTGCCCTGGATGCTGATCAAAGATCCCAAAGCAGTGGAAGACTCAACCTTTGTCCTCCAGGAGCTTTTGGGATGAGCCCCATAGCTTAAGCTGCTGCAGAGGGTCCTGTGGAGGGCAGTCTAAATCCTGGGAGGCTTCTTTGAAGCTTGGGGCGAAAGGCTGTACTGACCTTGGCACGGGAAAGATGGTGCCTCTTGGAGAGCAGAAGTCTATTCTGGAAAGAACTCTCTGGGCTAATTAGAAACACCGACCTCTCTCCCTGCCTCTCTGTGTCTCTGTTTCTCTGTCTTTCTCTGTCTCTGTCTCTCTTTCTCTTTATCAACAGCCTTTATTAAGCATCTACTGTGTGCCAGGCACTGAGCTAGTTGCTGGGGATACAAAACCAAAAATGAAACATTCCTGGCCCTCGAGGAGCTTATATTCTATTGGGAGGGGGTAACATATATATATATATATATATATTGATTGATATAAATGATTGAACTCCACATATATATATATATGTGGAGTTCAATCATTTTCAGTCTCATCTGACTCTTCATGACTCAATTTGGGATTTTCTTGGCAAAGATACCCGAGTGGTTTGCCATTTCCTTTTCTAGTTCATTGTACAGATGAGGAAACTGAGGCAAATAAGATTAAGTGATTTACCCAGGGTCACCCAGCGATGTGATCAGACCTGTGATTGAGGAACGGCGGCTGAGTGGGCACAGACTGGCGGGAGAGACTTGAGGCGGGGATCGTTAGGAGGCTCTTCTTCTAGTCCAGTTAGAAATGACGAGGGCGTTGGAGGGAAGACTAGAGACACGACAAGTGCGCCACACAACGCACACACGTAAACATGCGTGTTTTAAGTGCTTGTGGTGGTGGTTATTATTAGTTGATGCGCTTTAGAAAGCGATCGGCTGTGCTCGGTGAGGGAGGAGAAGCGGATACAGAGGAGAGAAGACGCAGGGCACGTCTGGCTTGGAGCATGTCCATTTCAAGTCTCTGCCCTCTTCCTCCTCCCCCCCCCCCTTCCAGCCGGGACATCCTTCCAGCGGGGGATCACCGGCCGTCTAGGAAGGGATGAAGGCTCTTGGGAGGGATGGAGAGAGGTCTGCGGCGGGCGGATTCCTTTGCCTCCTGCCTCATTGTAAACTGTAGAAAGTGGCCCCTTGTCGTTGTCAACACCCTCCTCTCTCCTTTCCCTCCCAGCCCACCAGGGGAGAGCCCGGCCTCCTGGGAAAGGCCAAAGCGGTCTTCGGCAGGGTGGGCGGGGCCACTTGGCTCTAGAGCGCTGGGGGGGGGGGGGGGGGGGAACAGGAGAGGAATTGACTTCAGTCGGTCCTCGGCTCCAAGCCACAGGGAGAAGTCTGGCCAAGACCAGAGCAGGTCCCAGCGAGAACACTGACTTCCAAGGCCTCGTGCCAGCCCTTCCCAATGAAGACAGCAGCTTCACGAGGTGCCAGGCGGATGGCTTTAGCCAGGTAGAGCCGTGCTTGAACCTTTCTTGCCAGGGGCCAAACTGTAAGGGGGAGGAGGGGGAAACAGCTGCTCGGGTGGCAGGTGGGGCTGTTGCCACCTTCTCTGGCCCGAGGGCTAACAAGGAGAGGCCCCACCTGACTCCTCATTCAGTTTTCCACTTCTCCCTTCAGGCTGCCAATCTGAGACGGAGCTCCATCCAGTCTTGACTGGTAACAGAGCAAGAGACGAAAACTGAGCTCAGCTATTCATAGACGGAGAGCTAGAAGGGATTTTAACTCGAATCCTTTCATTTTTATGGGGGGAAATTGAGGCCTTGAGAGGTGAAATAATACATACATAAACGTACAAAACAAGAGAATGGTAGAACCAAGATTAGAACCCAGCATTCCTGGCTCCCTGTCCTTTGTCACTCCGCTATGGGAGAAACAATCCTTCCATTCACTCAATGGGCCCTGGTTTCCTTTCCATGTGATTAGCACGGAAAATAAACTGTTCTCTCTATCATTACCATGTTCACTGCTAAATCTCTTGGCCTTTCTCAGGTTCCATCTTTCTTCAAAAAAATTTTTTAAATTAAAACCCTTACTTTCTGTCTTAGTAACAACTCTAAGACAGAAGGGCAAGGAATAGGCAAACGGGGTTAAGTGACTTGCCCAGGATCACACAGCTAGGAAGTATATGAAGCTAGATTTGAACCCAAGTCCTCCCAGCTCCAGACCTGACACTATCCTCAGAGCCATCTAGCTGCCCAGAGTCCCCATCTTTCTTGACCTCTCTGTAGCTTTTGCTACTGATCTCTACTCTCTTCTACTGAATATTTTTTCATTCTTTTATCTGTGACACTATTGTCCTCTGATTCTCCTCCTAGATTTCTGATCACTCCTCCCTAGTCTCCTCTCCCAGATCATTAAGCATGCCCTTCTGCCCATTACATATAGCTGTCTTGTGCTTCTCTTTTCCCTTTACACCAATTCTCATGGATAATTCCCAGATTGAATCTTAATCCCTTTTACCATCTGGTTATATCTGAATGTCCCATTGAAATCTCCAATTCAACATATCTAAAAAATTACTCATTAGGGGGCAGCTGGGTTGCTCAGTGGATTGAGAGTCAGGCCTAGAGACAGGAAGGTCCTGGGTTCAAATATGGCCTCAGACACTTCCCAACTGTGTGACCCTGGGCAAGTCACTTGACCGCCATTGCCTAGCCCTTACCACTCTTCTGTCTTGGAGCCAATACACAGTATTAACTCCAAGACAGAAGGTAAGGGTTTAAAAAAAACAATTCATTATCTTCCCTCATAAACTTCTCTTCTGGTCATTCAAGTTTGCGACCAAGTCATCCTTGACTCTGCCCCCTTCCCCATCCTTGTATCCAATCACTTCCCAAGTCTTGTGGATTCTTCCTCCATGTCTCTCTCATCTTGTCCCCTTCTCTCCAGTCATCCAACCAACTCCCTAATTGGTCTCTCTGCTGCCAGTTTTACCCCCTCTTTAAATCATCTTCCATACAGTTGCTAAAGTAATATTTCTAAAGCACAAGTCTGACCATACCGTTCCCGCTCAAATGTTTTCAATGGTCCCCCTTGTTGCCTCTCTGATAAACTCAGTCTCTGTGTTCAGTGTTCTCCTGGTTCTGCTCATTTCACTCCACATCAGTTCATGGAGGTCTTTCTAACTCGTATGGAAATCAAGCAGTTTATCTTTCCTTATTAAAAAATAGTATTCCATCACCATCACATACCACACTTTGTTCAACCATTCCCCAATCAAGGGATACCCTATCATTTTACAGGGTTTTGCCACCACAAAGAGTACGGCTATAAATATTTTTGTAGAAATATTTTTCATTATCTCTTTGGGGTACAAACCTAGTAGTGGTATTGCTGGGTCCTTTGGGCATAATTCCAAATTGCTTTCCAGAATGATTGGATCAATTTACAACTCCACCAGCAATGTATTAGTGTCCCTCCAACATTCATTCTTTTCCTTTACTTTCATATTGACCAATCTTCTAGGGGTGAGGTGGTACCTTAGAGTTGTTTTGATTTGCATTTCTCTAATTAGGAGGGATTTAGAACACTTTTTCATGTGATTATTGATAGTTTTGATTTCTTCATCTGAAAACTGCCTATTCATATCCCTTGACCATTTTTCAATTGGGGAATGACTTGATTTCTTGTCAATCTGACTTAATTCCTTATATATTTGGGAAATTAAACCTTTGTCAGAGAGTTCTGTTATAAAAATGTTCTCTCAGTGTGTTGCTTTACTTCTAATTTTGGTTACATTGGTTTTGTTTGTACAAAACATTTTAAATTTAATATAACCAAAATTATTCACTTTACATTTTGTAATGTTCTCTGTTTCTTGCTTGGTCTTAAATTCCTTCCTTTTCCATAGATCTGACAGATATACTATTCTATGTTTACCTAATTTATTTATGATTTTGCTCATTATATTTAGGTCATTTACCCATTTTGAATTTATCTTGATATAAGGTGTAAGATGTTGATCTAAACCTAATTTTTTTCATACTGTTTTCCAGTTTTCCCATCAGTTTTTGTCAAAGAGTGAGTCCTTGTCCCAAAAGTTGGGATCTTTGGATTTACTGAACATTAGCTTACTGAGATTATTTACCCCAAGTCTATTCCATTGATCCATTCTTCTATCTCTTAGCCAGTACCATACTGTTTTGATGACTGCTGCTTTGTAGTACAGTGTAAGATCTGGTACTACTAGGCCCCCATCCTTCATATTTTTTTCATCATTTCCCTTGATATTCTTGATATTTTGTTCTTCCAGATAAACTTTGCTATAATTTTTTCCAATTCTATAAAAAAGTTTTTTGGTAGTTTGATAGGCATGGCACTGAATAAGTAAGGTATGTAGGACTGTCATTACCCTCACACGTTCCCCTCTATGCTCTTCAGCTTCTAGCAAAACTAGACTACTGAACTCGATGTTCCATTTCTTATTTGTGTCTTTCCATGCCTAAATGTCTTTCTTCCTCTCTGTGTCTTGGTATAAAAACTCTACTTATACTACCTGTTGTGCAAGAGGTCCTTTGTCCATTTAGTGGGGTCTATGGACTCCTTAGAATCATGTTTCTAATTGCATAAAATGCATATGTTTACAAAGGAAACCCATTATATTGAAATATGCTTGCTTACAAACAAGTTCACAGATCCCTGTGTAAGAATCTTGCCATAGGACTGAAAAATTTAGTAGCCACATCAAAAGAAAGCTATTCCATCAAATATTCAACATTGATTTGGTTGGAGACAGCCTGCCTTGTGTTAGTCAAGATGTCAATCCATCCACAGTTCCTCTTGTCTTTTGTCAGATGACAAGGAAGCCTTGGCAACATCCTTAAAAATGCCCCTTTACCAATCAAATTTCAAGGAGAGTGTCTGTGTCTTTTAAGAGAAAGAACTAGTCTAATATGAGTGAGGGTGGATTTAGGAACAGTTAGCCCATTGTATCCTTACCTTTGGCCCTAAGAAATATTGCTCCTAACACAGAGGAAGCATCTGAACCTAGGTCTTTCTACTGCTGAAATCCATCAGGAGTATGGAGATGGGGATGGTGAAGTATATGGGGTGGAAAGGTGAAGTTCGAGATAGAGAGAAGGTGACAGTATGGGCTCTTTCCAGGCAGACTGGGAATTTCCATTGCAAGCAATAAGGCAGTGAGTAGGAAGAGAGCTCGAGGTTGGCAGGAATCCCTGATAGCAACCTATGAAAGAGCTGTCCTTCACCAAATGGGCCAGACTAGCTTGCGAAAGGTGAAGTAAAAGTTGTATTGACATGACAAGAAGTCTTTCTTTGTTCTTCTCCAACATGGTGACTCACTATCGGGTTTCCATAACTGGGAAACTCATCAGCTTGGTACTTGCCAATGAGGTCACTTCCCACTTCCTCACCCCCCCACTGAACAAACATGCAAATCACAAGTTTTTACATTGTAGAACATGTTGAGCTAACAGAGCTGGTCGATCCTTGACCCTTGAGTATCTCACGGGACTCTCTTCTAGGTTGGAAAGAAAAGTTGTTCACCATTTCATTTCCAATCTTCTTAATGAATCCTAACAAAAGATGAGGGAACTTTAGCCAAATGCATTGTTCTTCCAAACCCATTTTATTTTATTTTTTTTCCAAGCCCATTTTATTCAGCTCAGGTGACTTTTTCCCTCTAGTATTTGGTTTCTTCTTGGTACTAGCAGATTAAGAGAAGAGAAACATTTATGCTGTAGCTTGAAAAAAAGAATTTTTTAAAGGCCAAAAATGTTCAGTGATTATCCAATGACTCCATAAAAATCTGAAATCAATAGTCACCATAATAAAAAAATCAGTATTGATAATCCATAATTAATAACAATAATTGATTATTAACAACAAATAACCAACAATCTCAAATGAATAGCCAATAATCAATCTCCCCTTTGATTACAGATTTAATTCCATTCCACATGGTTGGGTGACCAGCTAGTTCCTAGGAACTCTACATGGGTATCTTGATATCATCACAAGGGCTAAGGGAGAGATAATGGTATCTCCAGAAGAACAAAATTAAACTAGAATTACACCAAATCTAGATATTCAACATTCTTATGAAGTTTAGTTATCCTTTTTTCTCTTCTCAGGTGCTTTGTCAAAGTATATATAATTCCAGATCAAAAGGGGTCAATAGGGGCATATTTTCTATATATTATTATAAAACATAACTTATAATTAAACTAAACAGTATTTCTTGAAAATGAGTAGAATAATTTGAAACTCACAAATAGGTGGGAGACTATGACACTTATTAAATTATTACATCTTTAAAAAATAAATTTATTTATCTATTGATTTAGAATATTTTTCCATAGTTACATCATTCATGTTCTCTTCCTCCCCTCTGCAAGAGCTGGCAAGCAATTCCATTGGGTTATACATGTTAAATTATTATGTTTTAATATTTGGCTTCTCACATCTTGTGTTTTAAAAGAATATTGATTATTCAGAAGGGACAAATGACTTAAATATAAAGAAGGAAACTATAAGAAAATTAGGTGAACATAGAATAGTATACCTGTCAGATGTATGGGAAAGAAAAGAATTTAGCTAGAAGTAGAGAATATCACAAAATGTAGAATAAATAATTTTGGTTAAATTAAATTTTAAAAGTTTTTGTACAAACAAAACCAATGCATCCAAAATTAGAAGGGAAGCAACAAATTGGGGAAAAAAATCTTTATAACAAAAACCTCTGACAAAGGTCTAATTTCTCAAATATATAAGTAAATCAATTGTACAAAAAAACAAGTCATTCCTGAATTGATAAATGGGCAAGGGACATGAATAGGCAATTTTCAGATTAAAGAAATCAAAACTATTAATAAGCACATGAAAAAGTGTTCTAAATCCCTCCTAATTAGAGAAATGCAAATCAAAACAACTCTGAGGTATCACCTCACACCTAGCAGATTGGCTAATATGACAGCAAAGAAAAGTAATAAATGGGGAGGGGAAGTGGCAAAATTGGGACATTAATGCATTGCTGGTGGAGTTGTGAATTGATCCAACCATTCTGGAAGACAATTTGGAACTATTCCCTAAGGGCTTTAAATGACTGCCTGCCCTTTGACTCAGCCATACCACTGCTGGGTCTGTATCCCAAAGAGATAATAATGAAAAAGACTTGTACAAAAATATTTATAGCCACGCTCTTTGTGGTGTCAAAAAATTGGAAAATGAGGGGATGCCCTTCAATTGGGGAATGGCTGAACAAATTGTGGTACATGTTGATGATGGAATATATTGTGCTAAGAGGAATAATGAACTGGAGAGATTCCATGTGAACTGGATCGACTTCCAGGAATTGATGCAGAGTGAGAGAGGCAGAACCAGGAAATCATTATACACAGAGACAGATACACTGTGGTACAATCTAATGTAATGGACTTCTCTACTAGCAGCAGTGCAATGACCCAGGACAATTCTGAAGGACTTATGAGAAAAAACACTATCCACATTCAGAGGAAAAACTGTGGGAAAAGAAACACAGAAGAAAAACAACTGCTTGATCACATGGTTCAATGAGGAGATGATTAGGGATTTAGACTCCAGATGATCACCCTAGTGATATCAATCATATGGAAATAGGTCTTAAACAACGATATATGTAAAACCCAGTTAAATTGCTTGTTGGCTATGGGAAGGGGGGAAAAGAATATGAATTGTGTAACCATGGAAAAATATTCTAAATTAATTAATTAATTAATTAATTAAATAAACAATTTTTAAAATCTAAAGTTCAAGGCAGACATTTAAAAGTCCTAACTGATTACTGTGCTCAGTAAGTTCAGCTACTTCATTGAGACATCTTGGCTTTAGTTCACTAATTATGCTTACTCAAAAAACATAATTTGTGTTGCAGATTCATTCCCATAATGAGAGACTATGTTGTGGGTCAATCCCATCGGGTAGTTCAGGCTTAAGTCTGGAATAAAATGAGATACCTGTAGTTCATCTAATAGTTTACAAAAGGAAATTTACTTTGCCAAAGCATAAGTGTATTCAGCAAGGATCCAATAGTAGTTCAGGTAGGGATTCTGCCCCTTCTCCCCCTTTTCTCTCTGTAGAAACACATTGGGTCATTACTATTGGATGTAGTGACTGTCATAATCATGGGACGTGGGTAAAGTCCAAGGGTCAGTCATTTCTCGTAGACTGGCCTCTTTCATTTTCCTAGGGCTAAAGTTTGCTGGCTTTCAGAGGAGAAACCCTGCTAGATAGTGTTCATATCACGTACCATGTGATGGAATTTACATCTTTCGAGCCTGCTTTTATGCTAATTTGAGTTCAATTTTCACATTCTAGTTTGATCTATAATATCAGACTCCAAGCAATCAAGGTAATAAAAATACTCCAGTGATTTTATAGCTGGGATTTTTTTCTTAAATACTTCTGAAAGACAAATCTACCCTGGTTGCCATTAGTGAGGATTAGGAGAATGGAAGGAACAACATGGAGGAGAAGAGAAACACAATTCAAAAAAGTATTGTAACAAAATAGGAAAGGAGAAAATAGAAACACAATCATTTGTATATGCCATAGCAGTCGAGTTAAATTTCTGAGACAAATCACCAAATAAATTATTATATATTATACAAGCAGCTTCTTCAACTTTTGTTGTTGTTCAAGCTGTTTCAGTTGTCTCCAACTTGTCATAACCCGTTTGGGGTTTTCTTGGCAAAGACACTACCATTTCCTTCTACAGCTCACTTTATAGATGGGTAAACTGAGGCAAAGAGGGTTAAGCAACTTGTCAATGATGACATAGCAACTAAGTATCTGAGGCAAGATTTGAACTCCACCCTTCCTGATTTCAGGCACTGCTCTCTATCCATTATGCTACCTAGCTGCCCCCTCTTCAACTTTTAATCATATAATAAATTATTTGTAATGTCAATGACTTTACGTTATCCTTTAAATGACCAATGGTAAAAAAATTTTTTAAAATGACCAATGGTTAGCTTCTCTATAGAGAACTGGTAATAAGGTTTTTGAAATAGGTATGCTCCATTACTTCCCATTAATTTAATCATTATCTCTCTATAAATATCTCACAAAATCTTTATATCCAACTCTAGTCTCTCCCTGGAGCTTGAGTCTTGCATCTCAAATCTCTTCTTCCTTTGTTTTACAATCATCACATCTTGGAAAAACCCCAGTTTGGATGATTCCCACAATCCCCAGCCTTACTACTGAACAGACCTATTGGAAATCATGAAACAGCACTGACTGGATCTGCTATAAATTTATGCCATCCAGCCTCTACTATGTCCTCCCTGCAGCAAGGCCACCCTTCTAGTCCTCTCTAGTTAATTCACTATCCTAATCAATGACCGCAGTGGCTCTTCAAACCTATCCTCCCATGCCAAATCTTGCCACCACCTACTCAGAGAAGACCTCTGCTTTATATTTCATAGAAGAAAAAAATGAAGTCATCTCCCAAGAGCTCCTCTTCTCCCTTTCTCCTTTCCTCACATCCTTCACCAAATCCTCCTTCACTCCAGCCTCGGAAGAAGTGATGGCCCTTCTCTTTGCCAAGGCCATTCCTCTAAGTGTACCCTTCACTCTGCCCTCTTCCATCGTCTCCAGCTAACTGTCCATTTATCATCCTTACTTGTTCTCTTTCCTCTCAATGTCTGCTGGTTCCTTCCTTGTGAGCTACTTGTGCCTTCCTCACTCAAAAAATGCCCACTAAATCCTACCATTCTTGCTTGCTCTAGGCATCTCTCTCTTTTGGTTTCTCAGCTAACCTTGAAAAAGCTTTCTACATCCAAAGCCTTTGCTTCCTCTCCTCTTAATCTCTTCTAAACCTTCTTCAGCCTAGACTGACCTCATCATTCTACTGAAACGGCTCTTCTTGAAGTTACCACTTTTTAAAATATTTTTATTTGGTCAATTTCAAACATTATTCCTTGGTTACAATAATCACATTATTTCCCTCCCTCCCCTCCACCCACCCCTCCCACAGCTGACACTCAATTTCATTGGGTATTACATGTGTCATTGATCAGAACCTGTTTCCATGTCGTTGTTTACACTAGGATGTTTATTTAGAGTCGACATCCCCAACCATATCCCCCTCGACCCATGTCATTGAGCAGCTGTTTTTCTTCCGTGTTTCTACTCCCATTGTTTTACCACTTATTTTTAATAGTCAAATCTAATGTCCTCTGCAGCTAGATTTGGAGAGGGGAAGAGTACAAAGTTGCCAATTATTGTTCATTGTCAAATCTAATATTGATGTCGCTAGGCTGTGAAGTGGAAAAAGTACAAGTCCTAGAGCCAACAAGACCCATGTTCAAATGTGGTCTCAGTTACTTGCTAGCTGTTTGACCCTGGACAAGTCACTTAACCTCTCTGCATCGGTTCCTTCCATTGTAAAAGGGGGATAATAACAGCATCGACTTCCGAGGGTTGTCATGAGGATCAAATCAGATAATGAAAAGCAATTAAGGTAAAGCAATTAGTGTGTGCCTGATACCTAGGAAGTGCTTAATAATAATAAATTGTTCATTATTTAATATTTGTTTATTATTATGTATATAAAATATGTATTAAATAATCAATTATTTAATACAAATAAATGTCTGTTTTCTTCCTGCATAACTGGCCCCTTTCTAAGTTTCCAGTCTTCTTCTGTATTACTACACGCCAGCCATGCCATAGTTCAGCCATACTGACTCTGGCTGTTCCATCCACACGTGGGGAGCCCCCAGGTTCAAGCCTAGACTAGAGTAGTGGCCCCCTAACCGGTCTCTCTCCCATTCTCTGTAAGTGAAAACCCGATCTCGTCACTCCACGTTTCGTAGACAGCCGCGGCTCGAGGTCTCCAGCCCCTGCACGGCCTGCCCTTCGCCTGCCTTTCCAACCTGATTCACAGCATTCCTCTCCCCCACTGGACAGTCCAGCCAAACGGGCCTTTGCTTTGTTCCTCACTGTTTCCCCTGCCTGGGGTTAAGCCTTGCCTCCTCCCCACTGCCTCAGTCTCCCTTCCAGACCCTTTCCTGATCCTGGTCCTCCCAACTGCTTCCCTCCTCGATTCCTCTGCATGTACCGCCTGTGTACACATAGAAACATGCATACACACGTGTGTATTCTGTGTGTACACACATGCACACACTTAGTCTATGTGAGTGATTCTATGCAGACACCTGCATATCACACACAAACATGTATACACACGTGCATGGAAATGCACACACATGTGCATGTGACATGTGCACAAGCACACAGAAGAGGACATGTGTATGTGAATATACACATGTGTTGAACATAGACATGCACACATGTATACATTCATACAGACACATATATGTGTATGTGTGTATGTATGTGTGTATATGTACACATGCTGTATTACATATGGACATGTTGCTCTCCGCACCCCAATAAAGTGCAGATTTCTTTCCAGCAGGGATTGTTCATCCTTTGTAGAGCCCCTTTCCTGGGCGCAGAGCAGGCGCTTCATAGATGTTTGCTGGTTATTAGTGCGCACGAACAGGTCGCAGCACATTGCAAACAGACGGCTACAGGATGCCATCAGGGAACGCTGTGACTGGAAAAAGAAGATGGGGAAGCGATGCTCGGCCCGCACGCACCCCTGGCCTCCCTGTGCCTCCCTTAGAGGCCAGCCAGAGCTCCGGGACGGCTCCCGAGCACGCCGGTGCGTGGATAAAAGGGCGCCGGATGCGCTCCCAGACGCGGGTTTCTTATGGTGAAGTCGCAGGCTGGTGCGGCCCAGGGCATTCTGCTGCTGCTGAATCTGTGCAAGAACTGGGGTCTGAACAGGCCACAGCAATAGCCTAAAGCCTTCAAAAGGACTCCATGTAATCTCAGACCCGTGCTTGAAAGACGCATAAACTGGTCAAGCGGAGAAGACGCTAAGACATGACTAGACCAAGACCCGCGACTTTGGGACCTCCGAGGGCCGAAGGAGTCAACCGCAGGACAGCAGCTAATGTTAACTTGGGGGGGGTAGATTTATGCTTTCATTGGGGCAGGGAATTCTCAGCGAGGAAGCGTCCCCGAGCCCGTTGGGGGTGGCCTACAATGTCTACTTGTAGAGCGTTGCCTGGAGCATCAAGAGGTTAAATGATTTGCCTCAGTTGAACCAGGACTTGAATCCAGGTTTTTCTGGCTCTGAGCTCATCATCTATCGACTAAGCCTGTGCTGGTGAACCTATGGCACCAATGTGGGAGGCGGGGCTGCTCCCTTCCCCCTCTCCTCTGCCCCTGAGGACATTTTTTTCACCTCACTCACCCACTGTCTGGAGTAAGAGGGTGGCTCCCATGCAGCACGAGGGTGCAGTTGGGGCACTCGGTCTCCAAAAGGTTTGCCATCGGTGCGCTAAGCCATGTTGCCACTTGTTGTGTGACTCTTTATGACTCCATTGAAGGTTTTGTCAGAAAAGATACTGGAGGGGTTTGCCATTTCCTTCTTCAGCTCATTTTGCAGATGAGGAAACTGAGGCAAACAGGGTCAAGTGACCTGCCCAAGGTCCCCTAGCTCATTACGCTCTGAGGCTGGATTTAAACTCAGGAAGATGAATTTTCCTGACTTTTGAGACTGAAGCTCTATCCACTGCACTCCTCAGCGGCTCCATGTTGCCTCTCATTAATGCTGTTTGAGATTGAAATAAGAGGATAATAGGATTTACAACTGGAAGGAACCTTAAGAGATCATCTAATGTAAACCCTCATTTTACACAGGAAGGAAATGAGACCCAGAAAAGTTAAGTGTCTTGCTCATGGTCCCAGGCAAAGAAACACAATATCCAGAGAATGGAGGAAGTGACAGTCCCATTGGACACTCCCTGGCCAAAGTGCCTGTGACGTATTGTGTCCCTCGGAGACCACTGCACACAGTAACACCAACACTGTACAACGGCCGAGTGGGAAGAGCATCGCCCTTCTCGGCACTAGGAAGATCCAAGACACGTCCAAAAGGCTCCCAACAAAAAACGCCATCCCCAGCCAGAGAAAGAGTCGGTAGTTGGAGAGCAGATGGAAACATATGCTTTTTGGTTCGGGGTTTTCAGTTTTTTGGGTTCGTGTTTTCTTTGGCAGCAATGAAATTTTTGCATGACTAAACACGATAATCTATATCGAGTTGCTTGCCTTCTCCAAGAGGGAGGAGAGGAGGAAGGGAGAGAATTTAGAACTCAAAGGGTTTTTTTAAAAATAGTAAAAACAAAAAGAAAGCTAGTCCTTGACCTCAAGGAACGTACATCCTTTGGGGGGATGACAATATAGAAATGAAGCTGAAATGGGGGGGGGGCTTACGCTGAGGATGTCACAATTCCCTCGGGACAGTGTGGTGCCTGGAGAGCATGCCATGGATGAGTCATTTGAAGGACTGAGCATGCTTCATTTGAAGAGAAGACAGGGGCAACATGATCGTTGTTTTGAAATATCTGGACGGCAGTCATGTGGAAGAAGGATTAAACTTGTTTGGCTTGTTTGGCTTAGAAGGAACCAGGAGCAACAGGTAGAATCAATCAACCAATCAGCAATCTTTTATTTAGTACCTTCTATGCCCTGCACTATGTTTGGTAGGTTCTGGGGATACAAATATAAAAGCAAGACAGTCTTTGCCCTCAAGGAGCTTACCTTCCTTCAGGGGAAGCAACAGAACACATAGAACATAATTTAAAAACAAATAAAACAAAAAAATGTAAAAAAGCCCTTCTTTGTACAAAGTAAATTCAAGGTAATTTTTTAGGAAAGAGGTATGACCAATCAATCAAGAATTAAAAAAATGATAACAGTTAGCACTTATATAGCATTTACTACATCCTGGGCACTGTGCTAAGCACTGTACAATTATCACTTTCATTTGATCCTCACACGCCTGGAAGGTAGATGCTATTATTATCATTCTCATTTTACAGATGAGTAAACAGAGGCAATAGGGAAAAGTGATTCGCTCAGAGTTACTTGGCTAGGAAATATCTGAAGCCAGATTTGAACTCAGGTTCCTTTTGACTCCAGGCCTGGCACTCTATCTACTGCACTACATAGCTGCTCCATTAAATTTTTTTTTTTTAATAACCCTTACCTTCCGTCTTGGAGTCAATACTGTGTATTGGCTCCAAGGCAGAAGAGTGGTAAGGGCTAGGCAATGAGGGTCAAGTGACTTGCCCAGGGTCACACAGCTGGGAAGTGGCTGAAGCCAGATTTGAACCTAGGACTTACTGTCTCTAGGACTGGCTCTCAATCCACTGAGCTACCCAGCTGCCCCCTCCATTAAATATTTTTTAAGAGTCGGCTCGGTGACAGATAACTGTAAGGGATGTAAAAGAAGCAAAAGATAGTCCCTGCCCTCAAGAGTTTACAATGGAATGAGGATTAGCAGTTTAGAGTTTCAGGAAAGAGTTCATGTAGGAAGTAGCACGTAACCTGACCTTTTAAAGAATTCTAAGGCATCTAAGAGGCAGCGGTGAGGAGAGAGAGAGTGCATTCCAGGCACAGGTCCGTTTAAGGGAACAGAGGCTTGAAGTGGAGTTTTAGGCGAGGGCCAACAGTAGTCTGATTTTGCTGGAGATTGCTGTAGAATCTATGAATAATACCTCTGGCAATTTTAATTGCCAAACAAATATTTGATCCTGGAAGCAATAGGAAGCAACTGGATCTTTTTGAATAAGGAAATATCATGGTCAAAGTGTGCTTTAGGAATGTCACTTTGGCAGTTGTGTGGATGGTGGTTTGGAGATGCCCGAGGCAGAAAAATCAAGGAGGAAGTCTGAGAGGGAAGTGATGACAATTTGAACCCCAGGGGATTATCCACGAGGATGGGGACAGATATGAAAGATGGTAAGGAGACAGAACTGACCCAATTTGACTCCTGATTGAAAAAGAGGGACAGGAAGGAAGAAAGCAGAGGGAAAAACGAATACCACTTCTTTTTTTTTAAACAATTAGTCCAAAGGAGAATGCCTTGCTTTGAGAAATTCTCCCTCATTGACAAGTTTCTCAAACAGAAATTGGATAATCACTTATCTGGGATATATGGGGAAGGATTCTTTTATAATGATTTTTTTTTTAACTTTAAGGTTTAAAAAGCACTTGCCTGTGTCTAGGTAGTGAATATATGACTATTTCCCTTTTATACATGGGAAAACCAAAGCTAAGAGAGATTAAATAGTTTACCTAGGGTCACAAAGCTAGTGAATTTCAGAAATAGGATTTAAATCTAGATCCCTCCTCACTCCAAGTCCAACATTCTGCCCAGCACACCATACTATCCAGAATAGGAAGCTGGAGGAGCTCCCTTCTCAGGTCCCTTCCTGCACTAAGTAAGATATTGTAATTCTCGCCATCAAGTTTGTGCTGGCTCTTGGTCCCCTCTGATTTGTATGGAGAGAGCTGAATTGGGGTCTGTCATGATGACATTATTTGATGATCATGACTTTGTCCTGATGATGAGAAAGGGAGGTCCCCAGATTGAAGTGAGTTTCACCAAAATGTGCTTGTAAATTGGAGGAAGGAAAAGATCCGGGAGCTCCCCCCAAGTGCCTGAGCTTGCTTCAGGAAGAATGATGTGAGCAGTGCAAAATCCAAATTGTGTGTGGACTGATCAGGACTCTCATCCAATCAACTTGAACTGATGGGATAGTGATTCTTTGTCAGGGACTCCTAAGAAAGCATCTCTCTGGAGAGCGTGTTTTTGTTCACCAGCACCCTCATCTGCTAAGTAGGTCTCAAAGACTGCAACTGACCCAGAATGAAACATTTGGGTTGGAAGGTGCTTCTTGGAGCTTCCTGGAGAATGGATTTAACTGGATGTGGGCTGGTTCCAAGATGAGTTGGTTGGCTTAGACTCTTGGGAGGACACTTTTTTGGAGAGTAGTCAGATCTTTGTGCTGGCCAATAAAAGGGAGCTGACTTTGCCTTCTGCCTTTTCCCTTCCACTTCCACTTCTATTCTAGATAAATCCCTTAAAAAACAAACAAACTTGGAGACTGAAATGACCAAACCATGTCTCATAAAGGCTGCTGCTGCTGTGAGGAGGCACCTTTTTCCTTTAATACCAGGTGGTGATGATGGGAGTTGATCTTCCTCCTTCCCAGGAACCATTTAATGGTAGCTTTGAAATAGTCATGGCAAAGTAAAAAATATGCTTGCACCTTTGACATGAGAGTAGAGTTCCTAGATAATGTCCTTAATTTGCCTTCCTCCTAGATGAAGGAGAAGTGATTTCTAGGCAGCAAAATCCAGAAATCTAGCTTTCTAACCAGAGAAGGAAGATTTCCTGGAGAGCATCAGACTCAGAATTGCCTTATGGGTAACCCCAAGTGCAAGATTTTGGGGATTGAATCTCTCAAAAGGGGAGTTTGTTGAGCAGCTTGGTTGTTGTTAAGGGAAGAGAAGGCCCTCAGAAGTTATCAGAGGGCTGAATGTTGGTGATATTGAATCTGGAGAACTTTATGACTCTGTGAAAAAGTGGGACCCACTGGAGAGGGATAATTGTATTGTTTGTGGATTATTGTGTGAGTCCTTTAGACTTTTTCTGCTTTGTTTGTGGGCTCAGATGAGTCCTTTGTGACTCCCTTATTTTCTGAGCTGTCCGGTCCCTGGAAATGTTTGTTACCCTGAATGCTTGTATGGGAGCTGGGGATCTTCTTAGCCACATCTGTGGAAACCTAAAACTTAGATGATTTCTCTCAAAGTAAACTCTGGGTGGGGTCAATATAAGCCAGAGACTAGATCATTTTTCAGTGCTATCTCCAAGACTGGATACAGTCAGTGTAAGCCCAAAATTGGGGTGTAATAGACCATGTTTTATTCCTGTCTATCTTATTTAAAATTTTATTTTATTATATTTTCCCCAATTAACAAGTAAATGCAATTTTTAAGAATCATTTCTGACATTTTGTGATTCATATTCTCTCCCTCCCTTCTTCTCTTCCCCTTCCCAAAAAGGCAGGTAATATGATACAGTTTATACATGTGTTATCATGCAATATATGTTCCATGTTGTTTATATAAGAAAAACGAATGAAGGAAATAAAGTGAAAAATAGATTGCTTCAATCTGCACTGACTCCATTACTTTCTTCTATGGCGAGAGATAGCCTTTTTTTTCCCCCGAGTCCCTTGAGATTGTTTTGGATCCTTGCACTGCTGATAGCATTTAATCATTCACAGATAGCATCAGACATTCTTGCTATTACTGTGTATAACATTCAGACGAAACCAGGAGGTTCTGCTCGCTTCACTTTTCATCACTTCATAGAAGTCTTTTCAGTTTTTTTTGTGATTGCCTCGAGCATCATTTCTTAGAGCAGAATAGTATTCCAGTACAATAATATACTTGTTCAGCCATTCCCCAGTTGATGGACAGACGTCCTTTTAGTTTCCAGTTCTTTGCCACCACAAAAAAGCTGCTACAATTATATTTGTACAAGTAGGTCCTTTGCCCTTATCTCTGATCTCTTTGAGATGTGGTAGTGGAATTGCTGGATCAAAGGATATACAACAGCTTTATGGACCTTTGGACGTGGTTCCAAATTGCTTTCCAGAGTGATTGCATCAATTCACAGTTCCACCAAAAATGCCCCAGGCTTCCCACATCTCCTCCAACATTTATCGTCTTTCCTTTTTGTCATATTAGCTAGTCTGATAGGTGTGCTGTGATGCCCATTTCTCTAACAGTGATTTGGAGCATTTTTTCATATAACAAAAGCTGGTTTTCATTTCTTTTTCTGAGAACGGCCTGTTCATATTCTTTGACCATTTATTAATCAGGGAATGACTTATATTTTTATAAATTTGACTCCGTTCTCTATATATTTGAGAAATGAAGCTCTTGTCAGAGATACTTGCTATTCATTTTTTACCACTTTTTGTTTCTCTTCTAATCTTAGTAGCATTGTTTTTTCATGCAAAAATCTTTTAATTTAATGTAGTCAAAATGATGTTTTACACCTCATAATTTTCCCTTTGTCTTGTTTGATCATAAATTCTTCCTTTACCCATAGTTCTGACAAGTAAACTGTTGTGGGGGTGAAGAGGTGCACCCCTGGGGTTTGGGAAGGATACCTTTATGCAAGAATGCAAGACTCCAAAACTTAGCTTAAAAATAAAAAGAGAAATTTATTAATTTAGAAAGCAATGTTGAGAATGGCCAGGAGGATAGTATAGGTGGAAGAGCAAGATGGAAGGCTGCTCCCTGGGAGGACAACATGGATGGAAAAGCTGTCGCCCCAGACAACATCGATTCTGGGGATTTTATACTCTTTACACAGATGCTGTGTCATGGTGTGGACTGGACTCTAGAGTAGTAAACCCTCAGGCATTCAGTCAGGGGTTTGGTTATCTGACTAGCGTCTGTCTGGAGACATAGGAAATGACCCTCATAAAAGAGTCTTTGTTTCTAGGGAACAGACAGATGTCTGAGATACAGCCTGATAGAATCGAGGTGTAGCCTGGAGGTGCATCTCTCTGTCCATCTTAAATCTAAAGGAGGATCAAAGGAGCACAATCATCTCAGGGTCCTAGAGGGGCCATTAGATGTTTTAGGCTAAGAGTAAGGAGGATATAAAAAGGAAGGAATTTCCCTGATAGTAGTTTGCCTGAGTTTCTGGGGGTACAATGCCCATGTCATAAGCTATCTTCTGTCCTGCTAATTTGTTTATGGTTTCACTCTTTTATTTTTAATCATGTTTCCATTTTGACTTTATCTTGGTAAATGGTATAAGATGTTGGTCATTTTTATTATATTGGCTTAGTCAAACATAAGCAATTAATGTTTTTCTAATTATTTAGATCTGACTTCATTTGTGTGAAAAGTGTTTTGTTGATGTAGTCATATAGTTCCTGGATTTGTCTTAGTGGGTAGATTTTATGTTCTCGAGAATTATTTTAAAGGGGATTTCTCTTTCTCTCTGTTGTTGGACTTTATTGGTAGTGTAGAAAAAAAGTTGATGATTTGCATGGGTTTATTTTATATTCTGCAATTGCTAAAGTTGTTCATTGTTTCAGTTAGTAGTTCAGTTGATTCTCTAGGATTCTCTAAGCATACCATCATTGATAGCTTTATTTCCTTATTGACTATTCTATTTCCTTCTGTTTCTTCTTCTCATTGCTATAGCTAGCATTTCTAGTATAATATTGAATGGTGGTGAGGTTAATGGGCATCCATGCTTCACTCCTGATCTCATTGGGAAGGCTTCTAGCTTATCCCCATTACAGATAATGCTTGCTATATTTTATTTTTTTATTTCCCCCCCATTTGAATTAGTTTATTTAGTCAATTTAGAACATTATTCCTTGTTTACAATAATCACATTATTTCCCTCCCTCCCCTCCACCCACCGTTCCCACAGCTAACGCACAATTTCATTGGGTATTATTTGTGTCCTTGATCAGAACCTATTTCCATTTTGTTGTTTGCACTAGGATGCTCGTTTAGAGTCTTCATCCCCTACCATATCCCTTTGATCCATGTATTCAAGCAGTTGTTTTTCTTCTGTGTTTCTACTCTCATAGTTTTTCCTCTGAATGTGGATAGTGTTCTTTCTCATAGATTCCTCCAAGTTGTTTAGGATCACTGCATTGCCATTAATGGAGAAGTTCATTACATCAATTGTACCACAGTATATCAGTTTCTGTGTACAATGTTCTTCTGGTTCTGCTCCTCTCACTCTGCATCAATTCCTGGAGGTTGGTCCAGTCCCCATGGAATTCCTCCACTTTATTATTCCTTTGAGTGCAATAGTATTCCATCACCAACATATACCACAATTTATTCAGCCATTCCCCAATTGAAGGGCATCCCCTCATTTTCCAATTTTTTTTTGCCACCACAAAGAGTGCAGCTATGAATATTTTTGTACAATTATTTTTCCTTATTATCTCTTTGGGGTACAAACCCAGCAGTGCTATAGCTGGATCAAAGGGGAGACAGTCTTTTATCGCCTTTTGGGCATAGTTCCAAATTGCCCTCCAGAATGGTTGGATCAATTCACAACTCCACCAGCAATGCATTAATGTCCCAACTTTGCCACATCCCCTCCAACATTCATTACTTTCCTTTGCTGTCATGTGAGCCAATCTGCTAGGTGTGAGGTGATACCTCAGAGTTGTTTTGATTTGCATCTCTCTGATTATCACAGATTTAGGACACTTTTTCATGTGCTTATCTATTAAGTTTTGATTTCTTTAACTGAAAAAATGCCTATTTATGTCCCTTACCCATTTATCACTTGGGAGAATGGCTTGATTTTTTTTGTACAATTGGTTTAGCTCTTTATAAATTTGAGTAATTAGACCTTTGTCAGAAGTTTTTGTTATGAAGATTGTTTCCCAATTTGTTTCTTCCCTTCTAATTTTAGATGCATTAGTTTTGTTTGTACAAAAACTTTTTCATTTGATGTAATCAAAATTATTGATTTTACATTTTGTGATTTTTTCCTAGCTCTTGCTTGGTTTTAAAGTCTTTCCTTTCCCAAAGATCTGACAAGTATACTATTCTGTGTTTGCTTAATTTGCTTATAGTTTCCTTCTTTATATTCAGGTCATTTACCCATTCTGAGTTTATCTTGGTGTAGGGTGTGAGATGCTGATCCAAACCTAATCTCTCTCATACTGTCTTCCAGTTTTCCCAACAGTTTTTATAAAATAGTGGCTTTTGATTCCAAAAACGGGGATTGTTGAGCTTATCATAGACTGTCTTGCTGAGGTCATTTACCCCAAGTCTATTCCACTGATTCTCCTTTCTATCTCTTAGCCAGTACCAAATTGTTTTGATAACCACTGCTTTATAGTATAGTTTGAGATCTGGGACTGCAAGTCCTCCTTCCTTTGCATTTTTTCCCATGATTTCCCTGTATATCCTTGATCTTTTATTCCTCCAAATGAACTTTATTATGTTTTTTTCTAATTCAGTAAAAAGTTTTTTTGGTAGCTCAGTGGTTATGGCACTAAATAAGTAAATTAATTTGGGTAGGATGATCATTTTTATTATGTTAGCTCGCCCTACCCATGAGCAATCAATGTTTTTCCAATTGTTTAGATCTAGTTTTAATTGTGTGGAGAGTGTTTTGTAGTTGTGTTCATATAGTTCCTGTGTTTGTCTCAGAAGATAGATTCCTAAGTATTTTATAATGTCTAGGATGATTTTAAATGGTATTTCGCTTTCTAATTCTTGCTGCTGAAATGGGTTAGAGATATATAGAAATGCTGATGACTTATGCAGGTTTATTTTGTATCCTGCCACTTTGCTAAAATTGTTGATTGCTTTGACTAGCTTTTTGGTTGATGCTCTAGGATTCTTTAAGTAAACCATCATGTCATCTGCAAAGAGTGATAGCTTGATCTCCTCATTGCCAATTTTAATACATTCAATTTCTTTTTCTTCTCTAATTGCTACTGCTAGTGTTTCTAGTACAATGTTAAATAATAGAGATGATAATGGGCATCCTTGTTTCCCTCCTGATCTTATTGGGAAGGCTTCTAGTTTATCCCCATTGCAGATGATGTTTGCTGGTGGTTTTAGATATATACTGTTTATTATTTTTAGGAAAGACCCTTCTATTCCTATGCTTTTTAGTGTTTTCAGTAGGAATGAGTTTCATCATTGTAATTCTCTTCAAGAAGTTATTGTTTCTATGATTTGTTCTTTAACCAGTTTTGGAGAATCATACTGTTTAATTTCCAATTAATTTTTAATTTACCTCTCCATGTACCCTTACTAATTATTATTTTCATTGCATTGTGATCTGAGAAGGTTGCATTTATTATTTCTGCTCTTTTGCACTTGTTTGCAATGTTTTTATGCCCTAATACATGGTCAATTTTTGTGAATGTACCATGTATGGCTGAAAAGGTGTATTCCTTTTTGTCCCTATTTATTTTTCTCCACATGTCTACTAACTAATTTTTCTTTTTTTTTTAATTTTATAATATTTTATTTGAGCATTTCCAAGCATTATTCGTTAAAGACAAAGATCATTTTCTTTTCCTTCTCCCCCACCCCCCATAGCCGACACGTGATTCCACTGGGTATCACATGTGTTCTTGATTCGAACCCATTGCCATGTTGTTAATATTTGCATTAGAGTTTCGTTTAGAGTCTCTCCTCTGTCAAGTTCCCTCAACCACTGTAGTCAGGCAGTTGCTTTTCCTCGGTGTTTCTACTCCCACAGTTTATCCTCTGCTTATGAATAGTGTTTTTTTCTCCTGGATCCCTGCAGATTGTTCAGGGACATTACACCACCACTGATGGAAAAGTTCATTACATTCAATTGTACCACAATGTATCAGTCTCTGTTTACAATGTTCTCCTGGTTCTGCTCCTCTCGCTCTGCATCACTTCCTGGAGGTTGTTCCAGTCTCCATGGAACTCCTCCACTTTATTATTCCTTTTAGCACAAAAGTATTCCATCACCAACATATACCACAATTTGCTCAGCCATTCCCCAATTGATGGGCATCCCCTCGTTTTCCAATTTTTGGCCACCACAAAGAGCGCAGCTATGAATATTCTTGTACAAGTCTTTTTCTCCATTATCTCTTTGGGGTACAAGCCCAGCAGTGCTATGGCTGGATCAAAGGGTAGACATTCTTTTATCGCCCTTTGGGCATAGTTCCAAATTGCCCTCCAGAATGGTTGGATCAGTTCACAACTCCACCAGCAATGAATTAGTGTCCCTACTTTGCCACATCCCCTCCAGCATTCATTACTTTCCTTTGCTATCATGTTAGCCAATCTGCTAGGTGTGAGGTGATACCTCAGAGTTGTTTTGATTTGCATCTCTCTGATTATAAGAGATTTAGAACACTTTTTCATGTGCTTATTAATAGTTTTGATTTCTTTATCTGAGAACTGCCTATCCATGTCCCTTGCCCATTTATCAATTGGAGAATGGCTTGATTTTTTGTACAATTGATTTAGCTCTTTATAAATTTGGGTAATTAAACCTTTGTCAGAGGTTTCTATGAAGATTTTTTCCCAATTTGTTGTTTCCCTTCTGATTTTAGTTACATTGGTTTTTGTTTGTACAAAAGCTTTTTAATTTGATGTAGTCAAAATTATTTATTTTACATTTTGTGATTCTTTCTATGTCTTGCTATGTCTTGCTTAAAACCTTTCCCTTCCCAAAGGTCTGACATGTATACTATTCTGTGTTTACCCAATTTACTTATGGTTTCCTTCTTTATGTTTAAGTCATTCACCCATTTTGAATTTATCTTGGTGTAGGGTGTGAGGTGTTGATCTATTCCTAGTCTCTCCCACACTGTCTTCCAATTTTCCCAGCAGTTTTTATTGAATAGTGGATTTTTGTCCCAAAAGCTGGGATCTTTGGGTTTATCATATACTGTCTTGCTGAGGTCGCTTTCCCCCAGTCTATTCCACTGATCTTCCTTTCTGTCTCTTAGCCAGTACCAAATTGTTTTGATGACTGCTGCTTTGTAATATAGTTTAAGGTCTGGGATTGCAAGGCCCCCATCATATGTGTTTTTTTTTCATGATTTCCCTGGATATCCTTGATCTTTTGTTATTCCAGATGAATTTTGTTATGGTTTTTTCTAAATCAGTAAAGAAATATTTTGGGAGTTCAATGGGTATAGCACTAAATAGATAAATAAGTTTGGGTAGGATGGTCATTTTTATTATATTGGCTTGTCCTATCCATGAGCAGTTAATGTCTTTCCAATTGCTCAAGTCTAGTTTTAGTTGTGTGGAGAGTGTTTTGTAGTTGTGTTCATATAGTTCCTGTGTTTTTCTCGGGAGGCAGATTCCTAGGTATTTTATTTTGTCTAAGGTGATTTTGAATGGGATTTCTCTTTCTAGTTCTTGCTGCTGAGCTGTGTTGGAGAGATATAGAAAAGCTGATGATTTATGTGGGTTTATTTTGTATCCTGCAACTTTGCTAAAGTTGTTGATTATTTCAATTAGCTTTTTGGTTGAGTCTCTAGGATTCTTTAAGTAGACCATCATGTCATCTGCAAAGAGTGATAACTTGGTCTCCTCCTTGCCTATTTTGATGCCTTCAATTTCTTTTTCTTCTCTAATTGCTACTGCTAGTGTTTCTAGTACAATGTCAAATAGTAAGGGTGATAATGGGCATCCTTGTTTCCCTCCTGATCTTATTGGGAATGCATCTAGTTTATCCCCATTGCAGATGATATTAGCTGATGGTTTTAGATATATACTGTTTATTATTTTTAGGAATGACCCTTCTATTCCTATGCTTTCTAGTGTTTTTAATAGGAATGGGTGTTATATTTTATCAAAGGCTTTTTCTGCGTCTATTGAGATAATCATGTGGTTCTTGTTGGTTTGCTTGTTGATGTGGTCAATTATGTGGAAGATTTTCCTAATATTGAACCATCCCTGAATCCCTAGGATAAATCCTACTTGATCATGGTGGATGACCCTTTTGATCACTTGCTGGAGTCTTTTTGCTAGTATCCTATTTAAGATTTTTGCATCTATATTCATTAGGGAGATTGGTCTATAGTTTTCTTTCTCTGTTTTTGACCTGCCTGGTTTTGGAATCAGTACCATGTTTGTGTCATAAAAGGAGTTTGGTAGAATTCCCTCTTTGCTTATTATGTCAAATAGTTGATATAGTATTGGGATTAACTGTTCTCTGAATGTTTGATAGAATTCACTGGTGAATCCATCAGGCCCTGGGGATTTTTTCTTAGGAAGTTCTTTGATGGCTTGTTGGATTTCATTTTCTGATATGGGATTATTTAAGAATTCTATTTCTTCTTCTGTTAGTCTAGGCAGTTTGTATTTTTTTATATATTCAACCATATCACCTAAATTGGTGTATTTATTGCCATATAATTGGGCAAAGTAATTTTTGATTAATTTCCTCTTCATTGGAGGTGCTGTCCCCCTTTTCATCTTTGATGCTGTTAATTTGCTTTTCTTCCTTCCTTTTTTTAATTAGATTGACCAGTACTTTGTCTATTTTGTTTGTTTTTTCAAAGTACCAGCTTCTAGTCTTATTTATTAAATCAATAGTTCTATCACTTTCGATTTTATTAATTTCTCCCTTAATTTTTAGGATTTCTAGTTTGGTTTTCTGCTGGGGGTTTTTAATTTGATCGCTTTCGAGCTTTTTTATTTGCATTTCCAATTGATTGATCTCTGCTCTCCCTAGTTTGTTAATATATGTACTCAGGGATATGAATTTACCCCTGATTACCGCTTTGGCTGCATCCCAAAAGGTTTGAAAGGATGTCTCACCATTGTCATTTTCCTCAATGAAATTATTAATTGTTTCTATGATTTCTCTAAGTAAACGATTTTGGAGTATCATATTGTTTAATTTCCAGTTAGTTTTTGATTTGGTTTTCCATGTACCATTACTGATCATTATTTTTATTGCCTTGTGATCTGAGAAGGCTGCATTTATTATTTCTGCTTTTCTGCATTTGTGTGCTATGTTTCTGTGACCTAATGTATGGTCAATTTTTGTGAATGTGGCATGTGGTGCTGAGAAGGTGTATTCCTTTTTATCCCTATTTATTTTTCTCCATATGTCTATTAATTCTAATTTTTCTAAGATTTCATTCACTTCTTTTACCTCTTTCTTATTTATTGATTTGATTTATCTAAATTTGATAATGGTTGGTTTAAGTCTCCCATTAATATGGTTTTACTGTCTATTTCTTCCTTCAATTCTCCTAGTTTCTCCATTAGAAATTTGGGTGCTATATTATTTGGTGCATACATGTTGATTAGTGATATTTCCTCATTATCTAAAGTCCCTTTTAACAAAATATAATTACCTTCCCTATCCCTTTTGATCAGGTCTATTCTTGCTTTGGCTTTATCAGATGTCATGATTGCAACTCCTGCCTTCTTTCTGTCAGTTGAGGCCCAGAAGGTCTTATTCCATCCTTTAATTCTGACCTTGTGGGTGTCAACCCGTCTCATGTGTGTTTCTTGAAGACAACATATGGTAGGGTTTTGTATTCTAATCCATTCTGCTATTCATCTACGTTTTATGGGTGAGTTAATCCCATTCACATTCAAAGTTATGACTGTCATTTGTGGACTCCCTGGCATTTTGATAAACTTCCCTAATTCTAACCTTTTTTTCTTCGGCTCTACCTTTTAGTCCAGTGATTTACTTTAAAAGTGTCCCCCTTATCCCCTCCCTTGATATGTTTCCCTTTTTTGGTCCCTCCCCTTTTGTTCCCTCCCCCTCCCCCTCTCTTTCCCTCCCCTTTTGTTTTCCCTCTGCCCCTACCCACCTTGGTTTTCCCTTCTCCCTACCCTTATTGGGTAAGATAGAATTCAAGATCCCAATGGATCTGGATGTTCTTCCCTCTCAGAGTTGATTTTCCTGAGAGTAAGGTTTAAGTAAAAACTCTCTTCCTCTCCTTCTTATAAGAGTTTTCTTCCCCTCCCCTTCCCGTGTGAATATTTGTGTGAGAAAGATTATTCTATTTGGTCTTTCTTTTCCCCCTATTTACACATTACATTTTCCCCACATGTTAGTATACATAGATTGATATAAATATAGTCCTTATAGAAGAGAGTTTGAGTAAAAGAAGAAGATAACATTTTTCTCCTTTTCCCTTTCCTTCATATTTACCTTTTCAGGTATTCCATGCTCTTTGATTTTCGATATCGAACTTTCCACAGAGCTCTGGTCTTTTCTTTGCAAAAACTTGGAAATCTTCTATTTTGTTGAATGCCCATACTTTCGTTTGGAAGTATATAGTCAGTTTTGCTGGGTAGCTGATTCTTGGTTGAAGACCCAGCTCTCTTGCTTTTCTGAAGATCATGTTCCATGCCTTACAATCATTCAGAGTAGAACTTGCAAGGTCTTGTGTGACCCTGATTGGCATTCCTTTATATCTAAATTGTCTTTTTCTGGCTTCTTGTAGGATTTTTTCTTTTGTTCAAGAGCTTTGGAATTTGGCAATTACATGCCTGGGAGTTGCCTTTTGGGGGTTTAGTGTAGAGGGTGTTCTGTGAGCTCTGTCAGTGGCTGTATTGCCCCCTTGTTCTAGAATCTCTGGGCAATTTTCTTTAATTATATCTTGTATTACGATGTCGAGTTTGCTGTTTATTTCTGGCTTTTCTGGAAGTCCAATTATTCTTAAATTATCTCTTCTCCCTCTATTTTCCAAATCTGTCACCTTGTCAGTGAGATATTTTATGTTCTCTTCAATTTCTTGGTCTTTTGGTTTTGCTTTATTAGTTCTTGTTTTAAGGCCTGGTTTTCCTTTTCAGTTTGGTCAAACTGGTTTTGTAGATGCGTGAATTTCTTTTGCATTATTTCCCACTTTTCCTCCCAGAAGGCCTCCATCTTTTTGATCATTTCTGATTCAAATTCTTCATGGGTTTTTGGAGAGTTTCCATCTCCTCTGGAAGGTTTCAGAGCATTTGCTTGTGTTTCCTCTAATATCTCCTCTGTGTTTTGTATTTTTGCTCCATAAAATGTGTCCAAAGTTGCCCCCTTCCTCTTGTTTTTTTTTGGAATTTGGGGGCCTTTGTGCTTCAGTGTAGTTTGCCATCTCTATCTGAGTGGGGAGGATTAGCTTTTCTTATCTCTGTCTGGCATTCAGAGGTTTTAGCCCCAGGCAGATTGTACTTTCTATGAAGTTGTTGTTCTGTCTTCCTGGGGAAGCCAGGAATTGCTGGTGTGTCCCTGTTATTGCTCTCCTCGGTTCCCTCCCAATGTTTCTCCGTTGCCTTACTTCCACACTCTAAGCCTGGCTTGGCCCTTGTTTCTGTGCCTTAGCCAGCCAGATGAGCCTGCTCTCTGAGGGGAAGGGCCCTGGTTTCCCGGAGCTCCGAGGGCTCCTGATTAAGATTAGCTTTCCCTGGGTTGAACTGAGTTTGCCTTGAGGCAGGGACATCCCTGAGACTTGGATGGAAGGATCCAGCCAGGGGGTTACAAGCTCCCCCGTCTCTCTCTGTTTCCCTGCTGTCTGGGTGCCCCCTCTACTGGGTCAGGTTGTTTTCAGGAAGCGGCCTTCAGAATAGCCGGCCCTGGGGTCCTTTTGCTGGCTCTTAAGTTCCTGCTGCTGCCTCGGACTCAGTACTCTGGGTTGGGGGGGATGGGACCTTGGGCCTTCCTTCTGCCTACCCCTTAGGTCCGAGTGATCTCGGGTTCTGGCTTTTGGGGGGGCCGTACCTTTTGATCCAGGTCCAGGAGGAGGATTCCCGGGGTCTATGCTGTTGATCGTTTTGAATTTCGGTGCCCTAGGAGCATTCGGTTTGACATCGGTAAGGAAGGGTTTCAGGAGATCTGAACTTTAGCTTTCTCTAAGCCGCCATCTTTACTGGAAGTCCCCTAACTAATTTTTCTAAGACTTCATTCACTTCTCTTACCTCTTTCTTACTTTTTTTTTTGGTTTGATTTATCTAGTTTGGATAGAGGAATGTTCAGTTCTCCCACTAGTACAGTTTTTCTATCTGTTTCATCCTTGAGCTCCATTAGTTTCTCCTCCGAAATTTGGATGCTATGCCATTTGGTGCATATATGTTGAGTACTGATATTTCCTCATTGTCTATACTGCCTTTTATCAGGATGTAATTACCTTCCCAATCTCTTTTAACTAGATTTATTTTTACTTTGGCTTTGTCAGATATTGTGATTGAGATTCCCGCCTTCTTTTTATCAGTTGATGCCCAATAGATTTGGCTCCATCCTCTTACTTTCACCCTATGAGTATCTTCCTCATGTGTGTTTCTTATAGACAGCATATGGTAGGGTTTTGGATTCTAGTCGACTCTGCTATTTGCTTGTGCTTTATGGGTGAGTTCATTCCATTTACATTCAGAGTTATGATTACTAGCTGTGTATTTCCCAGCATTTTGATTTCTACTCCTGGTCCTGCCTTTTCTTCTTTCTCTATTTCCTTCTATACCAATGTTTGTTTATAGTCAGCCCCCCCCCCCCCGTTCCCTCCCTTATTTTACTTCCCTTTCTACTCACCTCCCTTCTTATCCCCCTCCTTATTTTCCCTGTAGTATTTCTGTCATAGAGACATGAAGAGAGAGACATTTTGCAAGACAAGCCAAGATACAAGAAAGAAGGCTGGGGACTTGTCTGTCAATCAAGAAGAAAGTTCTAAACGGAATGTTCCCAGGAGGAGAGGCAGTGGAGCCTGACTGAAGGGGGAAGAAGCTGAGAACTGATCCCTGTTAGCTTCTGTCCATGGGTGAAAGACCCTTGTAGGGCTGGTTTGGCTTTTGGGCTCTCTGACCAAGGGAGAAACCTCTGCTTTCTCTCTGAGGTTTGACTGATGAAGTTAGAGGAAATCCAGGCTGAAGGAGAGACTTTTCTTAGTGGCTGGCTGAAGGACAGAAGCCCTGAACTGTTATTGATAGTTTCTGTCCCAGACCAAAGGACCCTTGAAGGGGAGCTTCTGAAATTAAGCTGAGAGACCTTGGTGACTTTGTGAAGAAGAAAGATTTTAAACAGTTGTCCTCCATCTCTCTAACTGTCCCTGTCACAGTTGTGACTGGACCACTTTCCCAAACCCTCAAATTTCTCCCTCATTATAGATTAGGGAACCCTCATCCCTCTTACCTCAGTTTCCCATCCTGTTATCCCAATAAACCCTTTCCTGAGAAAAGAAAAGAAGAAGTTTTTTTCTCATAAACATCATAGTCCACTCAGGGGGGAGGGAGGAAGCCAAAGGCTTCAAGAAGAAACTGGGAGGGAGAGGGTTGGAGAAAGGAGGGAGTTAAGGGAGGAAGAGGTTAGGAAATAGATTGATCTACTAGTCATAAGTAGGGATCAATAGGCAGACCCCAGAACATTCCCCAGTATCTACCTGTAACAGTATCTCTCAGTGTCTCTATCTCTGTAGCAAGTATCCCATACTAGCAGCTCTCTCTAGTCTCAAACCAGAGTGCATTCCAGTTAGCAGCAACAAGAAATAGTGGCACACAGATTTACATTTCTATTTAATTTCTAAAACTACCCCCCCCTCTCCCTTGTACTGCTTCCTGCCCCACCAGCCCGTTTGTTACCCTTCTACTCCCCTATAGGGCGCAAATCTATTCTCTGCCCCAATGGATTGGATTGCTCTTCCCTCTTTGAGTCAATTTCAGTGTATTGATTTTCTCCCCCCTTCCGCCATGAGCTTCTTTGTGACATATAAATTTACCCCCATTTGTTTCTTTTCCCATTTCTTTTAATATTAACCTCTTTTTTTAGCTCTAGTTGTATATATGTATATATATATATACATATATATTTATTTATGCGTGCATATATCTATATGCCTATTTATGTCTTGTCCTTTCATCCTATACAGTTTGTCACTGTTCCCTCTAAGTGTAATTCTTCTAGCTGCCCAGGTGATAACAACAGTTTTTAAGAGTTACCAATAACCTCTTTTCTTGTAGGGATACATAACATTTTAACTTATTGAGTTTCTTTTAAAAATGGGGGGGGGTTGTTTCTTTTGTTTTTTCTTTTTCCCCCTTTTTGATGATTCTCTTGAGTTCTGTGCTTGGGCATTGAATTTTCTGTTCAGATATGGTCTTTTCTTTACAAATTCTTGGAATTCTTCTATTTTGTTGAATGATCATACTTTCTCCTGTAAGACTATAGTCAGTTTTGCTGGGTAGTTGATTCTTCGTTTTACACCTAATTCCATTGCTTTCCAGAATATCATATTCCATGCCTTTCAGTCCCTCAGTGTGAATGCAGCCAGATCCTGTATTATCCTAACTGTGGTTCCATGGTATCTGAATGACTTCTTCTTGGCAGCTTGTAATATCTTTTCTTTGGTCTGTTAGTTCTTGAATTTGGCTATAACATCCCTGGGTGTTGTCAGTTGGGGATTAAGTATAGGAAGTGATCTGTGGATTCTTTCAATCTCCACTTTTTCCTCTTGTTCTAGAATATCGGGGCAGTTTTCTTTTCTTTTTTTTTTAAACCTTTACCTTCCATCTTGGAGTCAATACTATGTATTGGCTCCAAGGCAGAAGAGTGGTAAGGGCTAGGCAATGGGGGTCAAGTGACTTGCCCAGGGTCACACAGCTGGGAAGTGTCTGAGGCTAGATTTGAACCTAGGACCTCCCATCTCTAGGCTTGACTCTCAATCTACTGAGCTACCCAGCTGTCCCCCGAGGCAGTTTTCTTGAATGATTTCCTGTAGTATTATGTCCAGGCTTTTTCTTTTTTCATGGTCTTCTGGTAGACCAATGATTCTTAAGTTGTCTCTCCTTGAATAATTTTCTAAATCTTCTGTTTTGTGAATGAGATGCTTCATGTTTTCCTCAATTTTTTCATTCTTTTGGTTTTGTTTTATAGTGTTCTGCTGCTTTGTAAGGTCACTTAATTCTAGTTGTTGTATTCTGGTTCTTAAAGACTGGATTTCATCCCTGGCTTTTTGGTCATTTTTTCCTTCTGGCCTGATTTTCTTTGGAGGTCATCTTTCATCCTCTTTACCTTGTCTTTCATCTCCTTTGCCTCATCTTTCATCTTCTTTGCCTCATCTTTCATCTCATTGCCTCATTTTCCAGCTGGTTGATTTTGGCTTTCAAGACACTATTTTCTCATTTTAGTTCAAGTGCCTCTGTTTCCAGATAATTTATCTTAGTTTTTAAGTTCTTTTCCCAATTGTCTTCAGCCTCTCTTAATTGTGTTTTGAATTGCATTTTGAGTTCTTCCAAAGCCTGTATCCAATTTGCTGGGACTTCTGATTTATCGTTTGCTGATCCCTCCCCCTCTATTCTGTTTGCTGAATAGAAGCTGTCTATTGCAATTTCTTTTTTCTTTTTCTGTTGTTTGCTCATATTTACCCCTTCTTTGCTCCCTGTATTTGTCTGTGCTCTTGCTACTCTCATTTTTTTGGTTTTGGGGGCTTCTGTCAGTCTCCCCTCTTGGAGCTTTGACAGAGGATCTCTTGGTGCAGTCTGTGGGGGAGGGTTGTTGGGAGTTTGAGCTTCCCTGTCCTCTTGAGGCTTTTGATTGGATTAAAGCCCAGTAGTCCCTGAGGGAGGGGTTGTTGGATCCTGGGCTTCCCTGAGTTCTGAAGACTTTTGATGGGATTAAGTTCAGCTGGGTTGGGCTAGGTGTGCTCTGAGGCCAAAGCCCCTGGAAGGCTGGAGCAATATGGAGGATCTCCATGGCTCTGACTAGGCTGCCAGTTCTATGCTCCCTCTCCAGCTCCTTCCCTGCCGTCTGTGTTTGACGCTCTGAGCTTGGTACAGCCCTGACCACAAGGTACACCCTCCAGACCAGCGCCTTTGCCTGCCCCAAGGTTCCCACTGCCACTGGGGGCTTAGCGCTCTAGGTGGGGGAGAGGGGTCCTGGGACCTTCCTTCTGCCTTCCCCTTAATCCGGAGTGTTCTCGGATTCCAGCTTTTGGTTGTGGGGAGTGTGTGTGGGGGTGTACCTTTCGAATTGAGTCCAGCAGGAGGGTTCCTTGGCTCTGTCTTCTTGTTAGGTTTGATTTTCAGTCCTCTAGGAGCATTCAGTTTGTGATCAGTAAGGAAGCGTATTCAGAGGTCTGAACTTCTGCTCCTTTTAGGCTGCCATCTTTACTCCGCCTAGCTTGCTATATTTTAGAGAGCTGCTATTTATCATTTTAAGGCATGTTCCATTTTTTCCCAATGTTTTGTAGCATTTTTAATAGGAATGCATGTTGTATTTTGTAAAAAATTTTTTCTGCATCTATTGAAATAATCATATAGCTTCTGTTCATTTTGTTATTGATATAGTAAATTATGCCAATAGTTGTCCTAATATTGGACTGTCCTTGTATGCTTGGCATAAAACCTACCTGGTGTTGGTATATGATCCTTGTGATATATTGTTATAATCTCCTTCCTAGTCTTTTATTTAAAATTTTTGCATTGATATTCATTAGGGAGAGTGGTCTATAACAGTGATGGCAAACATTTTAGAGACTGAGTGCCCAAGCTGCAACCCTCACACCACATGTGAGACCCCTGCCTTGCTCCAGACAGGAGAGGGAGGAAGCGCTTCCATTTGGCTGCTGGTCAGAGGGGGAGGTCATGGAAGAAATGTCCTCAGTTGCATACAGAGAAGGGGAAGGGAGCAGCCCCCTCCAGCATATGTGTCATAAATTCACCAACATGGGTCTATAGTTTAACTTTCTGTTTTTGTTTTCTTTTCCTGACTTAGATATCAACACCATATTTGTGTTATAAGAGAAATTGGATAGAATTCCATCTTCAGCTATTTTTCAAACTAGTAATTGGAATTAATTGTTTTTTAAATGTTTGGTAGAATATATGGTTCTACTTGTCTAAGTTTTGCTGTTGGGCCTTATCTGAGCTGTCACAAGCTCTTAGTTCCCAAAGTCTAAATGAGATGCCTCATCCTTCTTCTCTAGACTGTCTTTTCTAGTTTTGACAAAGTTTACTTTTAGCTCACATCCTTATATTGCTTTTATAAAGCACGTCCTCATGACAATCTTGTGAAATAGTAAATGATAATGATCATTTTTGCAAATTAGTAAACTGAGAATCAGAGATGCCAAGTCGTTTTCTAAAGGTCACACAGCCAATGAATGTTGAAGTCTAGTTTTGGACCTAGGTCTGATTTCACAAGTATTGGGATGGGAGACATGGCTCGACCACAGTTTGTCTTACAAATTCATTATGGGTCAGCAGTGTGATATAGCAACCAAAAAACATTTAACTTGAAAAAAGATATAGTGGTCAGGACAAGGAAGGTAATGATCTCCACGTACTCTTTCCTGGGCAGCTAAGTGGTGTAATGGGTAAAGCATGGGGCTTGGAATCAGGAAATCTCATCCTCCTGAGTTCAAATCCAACCTCAGACTCTTACTAGTTGTGGGACTCTGGGAAAATCACTTAACCTTGTTTGCCTCCATTTTCTTGCCTATACATGAGCTGGAGAAGGAAATGGCAGTATCTTTGCCAAGAAAGTTAGATGTGACAGAATGACTGAACAGTAACCAAAGAGATTCTTGTTTACATAGAGGTTGGGCCGTAGAACCGTAGATATTCCTTCAGCACTGAGTTTCTAGATTTTGAGTTTCTAGATAAATTCAATTCTCTCTCCCATACCGTACTGCCTCTCAGATCTTGCTAAAGGAGTGGGGCCAATGGAAGCCCTGTCCCAGAGGGAACCAAGTGAACCATCAAATTATTAGTGCTGCGAAGGTCCTCAGTGATCATCTAGTCCAACTACAACATTTTACAGATGAGGAAACTGAGCTCTAGAGAAGGAAAGTGAACTTCCCAGAAAAGAACATAAGCTCCTCCAGGGCAAGGACTATTGTTTGTTTTTTTGTCTTCGTATCCTCAGCACCCATGTCAGGAGACTGATACAAAGTAGGTATTTAATAAATATCTGTAGATTCATTGTCCCAGGATAACAGCGAATGTTTCCCAGATCTTTTAACTTCTAGTCTCATGTATATTCCCTTATGACACTGGAAAGTATTAAACATTTATTAGAGGCAAATAGGAAACCCCAGTGGATGGAGGGCTGGACATAGATCAGGAAGAATCTGAGTTCAAATTCTGCCTCAGAAAATTACTAGGTCTGTGGCCCTGGGCAAGTCACTTAACCTCTCATGAGGCCCCAGTTTCCTAATTCATAAAATGGGAATAACAACACAGGGTGGATTAAATGATATAATATTTGTAAAGAGATTTGCAAAACTTAAAGTACTGTAGAAACATCCATTTTTTAATTTAAAAATGACAGGAGTTAGTTGACTTTTTCTCCCACACTGTTAGTACAGATTAGTTACTTCAGTTTGCCTGCTGAGCTCTAAGCCCTGGAACATGACCAGTGTGTTTCTGCTGTGGTTATATGATCACATTTTAAAAGTTATTTAGTGCCTTTCCTCAATTTGTCCTGTATACATTTTATTTATACACGGTTGTTGGTATAGTATCTTTCCATTAGACAGTGAACCCCTTGAGAGATCTTTGCCTTTTTTTTTTTAATATTCAGAACATATCTCTTCATCTGGCACACAGTAGGCGCTTAATAAATGCAAATGAATTAACTAACCATTATCCTACCTCCAGCTGGACTTGTACGCTGGGGCCATCTTTGTGCAAATCTGTCTGGGCTGGAATTTTTACCTGTCTACTGGCTTGGTGTTGGTGATCACGGCGCTTTATACCATTGCAGGTAAGGGGTGCAACAAAATGGATGGTGGATCTGTTTCAAGGCAGGCTTTCTTTTCATGCCACAGATCCTCATCCAAGCCAATGCTCCCACTTCTACGAGCCTCCCTTTCCCCTTTCCCCATCACCCATTCTCCCCAAAGTAACTGACTGGCTCCCATTCATTCCTCTGTTGGCCTGAGCCTCTCCCTCCCCGCTGGGGCCCGAGGGCCCGGCTGAGCGTTTGACCCTTTCCCCCTAGGTGGCCTGGCTGCCGTCATCTACACGGATGCTCTGCAGACACTGATTATGGTCATCGGGGCAATCGTCCTAACAGTCAAAGGTAAGGCCTTGGACCCAGCCCCCTCTGATGCCATTTGTTCCCCAAGCTCAGCAAGCACACGCACATGCCCTGGATGGGCTGTTCTAATTGGAAGTCTTTGATGGGGTTAGGGTTTGCTCTACAAGTTTTCTGTGTCTTCCAGTGCCAGGTGGGGGATGCTAGGATCATAAATACAAGGCAGCGCGGAGGAGGGAGTCACGTCCTGCAGGGACGGCCATCGGTCCTTGAAGAAAACTGGACCGGCAGCATTGGCGAGGGCCGGGTGGGAGGCCAAAGGCCCACAGAGAGGTGGACTGGGAGAATCAGCAAGAGGCTCTTCCCATGCTTCCCCTCCCCCGGCCAGTTTCCCAGCTCCAGCCCAGCCTCTCAAGAAACAACAGGCTTGGAGCTCATGGTTTCAGGATGAGGTGCAGCCAGAGGAGGGCTTTTAAATAGTGCATTTAAGGTCAGAAGACAATCGGAGCTTTTCATCTGTTTAAAACAACAAAGATACATCCCCAGCAACAACAGCCCTTCTCAGGAGAAAAAGCAACAAGGACTGCGGGCAGTCTGGACCAGCGAAGGTCAGCCTGGCGTAGGCTACAGAGCACAGAGAACTGGGGGAGAGAGCGGGGTATCTGCTTAACCAGCCAAGCAGGGACGCTTGGCAGCTCCTTCCCCCCCAAGACTGCAGCAGGACTGGACATGCCCTTTCCCTAGAGAGAATGGCTGGCATACCCATCCTCACTTGCTGTAACCCAACTGAGAAACCTCAAGCCACAAGTCACCATTATTTAAATTAAATCATATCTCCCTGAAGGCAGTGACAGCCTGAAGCGGAGGAATCTGCACCGCAGTTACCTAACTGTGACATGGTTAAAAAGTCAGAATATGCAGCTTGGAACCGTCTTTGAACCACCTCTAAGGCTTATCAGCTGTGTGACCTTGGGCAAGTCACTTAATTCTCTGAGCCTCAGTTTTCTCATCTGTGACAACAAAACGTGTACTCTCTTCCTTGCAAGGTTATATAGAAAATGTTTTATAAACACTTTAAGTGCTATAGAAATACATTATTATTTTCTGAGGAAAACTTGGTAAGGGGAGGGCAGTTTTCTCAGGCTAGAAAACAGGTTTCATTCTCTCTCAGTGGCTTGGTTAGCTGTCCTGACGGGCTCCTCCTGAACCTGGGGAAGGTCGCCTCCCAAAGCTTGGCTCCCAGCGTCCCTGACACAGGACTCACCGAATGCCTCCAGAGGCATCTTCTTGATAGGGATGACCCTGAGCTCTGGCGGCCACTTAGGCTCCAAGCTCCTAGCTGGTTTGAGTCCCAGACTGCCCTATTTTGGGGAGAGGAAGTCTCCCTTCTGGCCTGTAGCTCCCACATGCTGGATCCCCTACCTTCCCACCAGGGAGTGCCAGCAGGAGCAGTCTACCCAAACATGCATGCCCAAACACATTTCTGACAGATGACTTCAACTCTGGGAGCTGACTTATGGAGGGCGAGTGGAAAATCAGACTCAAGGGGCATTTGTTTAGCCTTTCAGACAACAAGCCTTGGAATGAACCCCGAATCATGAAGTCAGATAAGGCCAGAGGTGGAATTCTGAATGTAGGGAAGGCTCTGAGCAGGTCTTGAGACAAACTTTCCAAAGGACTTCTTGGCCTTAGAGCTGTGGTAGGGAGGCATTTCTATGACCTCTAAAGGACAGCAGGCATGGAGGGAAGATGGGGGAGATCAGGGTGCAAGGTCCCAGCAGAGCCCCCCAACTTGAGATTCTGGGGAAGCATGGGTGGGACAATAAGCCAAAGGTGCTGAACCTTCAGCAAACATTGTTGTTCAGTCGGTCTACCCTTCATGACCCTGTGGGCCACAGCACACCAATGGGGTTTTCTTGGCTAAGATATCGAACTGGTTTGCCATTTCCTTCTCCAATGTATTAAGGCAAACGGAGATCAAGTGACTTGCCCAGGGACACATAGTAAATGTCCTGAGGCAAGATCTGAACTCTGGCCTTCCTGGATGAGCTAGCTGCTTCCTTAGCAAATATATCAGAATTTAAATAACAAGAACAGTATGCTCCTACAGCCTTGGCTTTAGCACCAGATTACCAGCTGTCAGTGATCAGGATGGTGAAGGAAGCTGGAGCCCATGCCCTATGAAGAATGGTTGAAAGAACTGAGGATTTTTAGTCTGAAGTGACACAATAGTTCTCTTCAAATATTTGAAGGGCTTCCATGTGAGAGAATTATTTTTTTTAAACCCTAACTTCTGTCTTAAAATCGATACTTAAGTATTGGTTCCAAGACAGAAGAGTGGGAAGGCCTAGGCAATAGGGGTTAAGTGACTTGCCCAGGGTCACACAGCTCGGAAGTGTCTAAGGCCAGATTGAACCCAGGACCTCCCCTTTCTTGGCCTGGGTTGCCCCTGTCAAGAGAATTAAGCCTCTTCAGTTTGGTCCTGATGGCAGAACCAGTAATGAGTGACAATAAAACTTGTACTCTCTTCCCTGCAAGGTTATATAGAAAATGTTTTATAAACACTTTAAGTTCTATAGAAATATATTATTTTTTGTGAGGAAAACTTGGTAAGGGGAGGGCAGTTTTCTCAGACTAGAAAACTGAGGTTGAATTCTCAGAAAATAAACTTACTTCTCCTTAGTGGCTGGGGAGCTGTCCTGATGGGGTCATCCTGAACCTGGGAAAGGTGGAAGCAAAAAGCAAGTAAAAGCAAATTCAGGCCATTATTATTAGGGGAAAAAACCACTTCCTAACAATCTGAATTATCTAGAAGTAGAATAGTCTGCCTCGAGCTTTTCATTAGAGGTCTTTAAGCAGAAGCGGAAGCTGGTAAGGCTGGAGAGGGGTTTGTTTTTGTTTTTCCAGGCCAGTGTTGGACTAATCGGCTGCTGAGGTCCTCTCCACTAGGAAAGTGATTCTCTGGCTTTTGGCTCCTTATCCAAAAAAGGAAGGACTCGAATCCATAGCTCTTTCCACTGAACTCCTGTGGCTTGGTTTCTAATTCTCTGTCGAGTGTCCCTCTTCAAATGGATCTAGAATTGGGCATGACACGGCCTTTGCAGAGTTCAGTGATAGTCTCTTCTTAGGTGAAGCGGCAGCACAGACTATGATCACATCCTCTTCTGGGTCGGCCTCATCCCACAGCTAGCTGGGACTGAGCCTACAGGCTTGGGAGGAAGTAAAGTGCTTCAGTTGTAGGGAGCAGCGTTAGCACCGCATGGAGTGGATGGGGAGATGGCATCAAGTCAAGTTTAGCTCAAGTGGAAAGTAAACAGCTTGAGACAAGCCTGGAAAAGCCAGGTGGTGCCGGCTTGTGGAGGCCCTGAATACCAAGCGAGAGTCAGCGCTTTGGCTTAGTAGGTCATGGCGGGGTGGCCAGCAGAGGAGCAATGCGATCCGATTTAGGGGTAACCCAAGGTGTGCGATGGTGCTGCTGCCCTGGCTGGGGGTGATGGAGGGAGCGGAGCTGGACATCCTGATAAGCCACCGGCCAGGAAGCCAGTGACAAGGACGGTCTAGGCTTGTAGCGATGGAAATGGGGGAGAAGGGAGGGAGAATGAATGGGAATGACTAAAGAAAGATAGAACATAGCGTCCGTGCTAACATCATTAAGAACGAAGAACTTCTGTTCTCCGCTGTGACTAGAAGGGGCTGACCTCGTGGATTTCTAAGGTCTCGGGTCTTCTCCATGATGCTCTGCCTACATAAGGGCCAAGGTCTATCGCGGCTATAGTGTAACGACTCCCGAAGCCTGAAGCTCATTTTCTGAAACACTCCTTGCGGCGGCAGATCGTTGTTCTCGGAGGGGAGATCTGATTGTTGGAAAGAGATAAAAATTACTTTCGGGAGGGCCCAGGGATCCTATTTGGGGCAGAACACATAATATACATTGAAAGACATGAAGGCAGGTGTGGTTTTGGGCCCAGACATACCTGGCTCTGAAAGAAACTCCCAAAGAGGTCTGAGAAATGGAGGAAGGGCGAGGACTACCTTTGGGGTCAGAAGACCGGGCCTCAATACCGGTTCTGCCACTTACGTAATAGCTTGTGTAACCTTGGTCAAGTGACTTCGCTTTTCTGGGATTCAGTCCCCTTCTGTGTAAAGTGCTGGGGCTGGAACAGCTGAGCCCAGGTCCCTTCCCTCTCCAAGCCTGCGTCCTAAACAGGCACATTTAACAGACTCCCCTTGAAGGGGGGGTGACACCGTTCATTTGAAGGGATAAACTGCCTGTGTCCCTGTATAGGAAAGTCTTCAAGTCTTCCAGGGACCCCCAAATTCTGCTTCTTTGACCTCTCATTCAGTCAGGGATTGGGGTAAGATAGAGCCATGTGAAACAGCTTGTTTGTTGGCAACTGTTTCTAGGGTGATTTTTCTGTCCTGGAGTCAATTTGGGCTTGGCCCCTTCTCCCTGGCTCTTTCCCCGGCCCATGGGCTTGTCTCTTGCCTCAGTTTCTCACTGCGTGCCCACCATGCAGATATTTCGTCCCTTCGGCACTAAGCACTTTGACCCTCAGGCACCGAAGCAGGATTAGAGGAAGGGGAAAGACGTTGCCACTTGGTGGTATCTCTGATATTGCCCCCTCAAAGTTAAAGTCCAATTGAGGGGTGACCCTGGAATCACAGGGAATAGGCCCCGTTTTTCTGAAGAATGTAGGGCAAAGCAGTTGGCCAACAGTAACCAGCGTTTCTTCTCAGACTTTCCCTCTATTCCTTCACCCATCCCAAGGAAAAGTCAGCTGTTCCCCGGAGTCAGGGTAGACCATAGGAACGTTGGCCTCCCTTCAAGGGAGAAAGGGAAGGAGAAAGGATAGATCCTAGCCATTTGGAAGGTGAAGGACAGAGATGGTGGGACAAAGCAGGGGTCACCATGGCCACCTTCCCTTTTCCCCCGTGGTGGCCACTAGATTATTTTGTTCTGCATTCAGGTTTCTGCAGGTAAGCCTATGGCCTGGTCTCCTGCCCTGTTCCAAGGGGTCAAGGACTGAAATGAAGGATGGAATGAATGGGGTGGGCAGCCTTGGGACAGGATATTTCAGTAGAGGCTCAGATACAAGAGGTGGTCATGATCACTGCAGTGTGGGATGGGACAAACTTCGCAAGAGAAAAGTCTTGGCGTTGCCCATTAGAAGACAATTGGGTAGACACTGTATATGGTAGAAATAGCATCGATCATGAGACAGACATAGAATATCATAGTTAGGAGGTTTCGTAGATTATCTAGCCCAACATCTTCATTCTACATGGGGAAACTGAGGCTCAAAGTGAGATGTAGTGTTTTTGCTGAGGTGGTGCCCAGTGCCTGGAACTTAGTAGGTGCTTAATAATCGCCAGCTGACTCATCTACAGTTAGATAACTAGCTAGTAGCAGAGGCAGGATTAGAACCCAGATTTCCTGACTCTTGGTCTTGGGCAAGTTGTTTCCGCGCTCCGCTTCAGTTTCCTCGTGAGTAAAATGAAGGGCTAGAAGTCTCTGGAAGGCAGATTATCTCATTCTCTAAGTACAAAGCAAAGATAGGGGCCCCACAGCAGGCAATGATCTCCATCATGGAACTGTTGGACCCAGAAGTGTACTACTTTAGACTTCACCATGGGATCCTTGATTTTGAACAAAAATATACGTTATGCTTTTTTTATAGTACAAGACTGAGTAAAGAAATCTCTACTCTGGGATTGTTAGGGAAACAAGTTCACAAGATCCCTCCAGGGTAGCTCCAATGTGCAAAATTTATCTTTTAATAATTTTGTTCTCTTTAAATAAAAATAAAATACAATCATAAAATTAGATCTTTTTTTTCCCACTCCCCAACTCTTCCAGACCCAGGTATGGAAAAGGTGAGCTTGTAGGAAAATCTTAAAACTTGTTGCACTAGGAAGTCGGTTGCAGGAGGGAAGAGAATCGCTGACCAGTCCAGCCAGCCACTTTCCCCCTCCTCTGCTCCTCCTTTTTTCTTCCCTCACCCAATGTCCCATTTTCCCTTTCAGCTTTTGACCAGATTGGGGGCTATGAGCAGTTGGAGGCCGCTTACTTGGGGGCCGTGCCAAACAAGACCATCCCTAACACAACGTGCCACCTGCCCCGGGCGGATGCCATGCACATGTTCCGAGACGCCTCCACTGGGGACCTCCCGTGGACCGGCATGACCTTTGGCCTGACCATCATGGCGGCGTGGTACTGGTGCACGGACCAGGTAAATGTAAACATCGCCTCCCCTCCTCCCGCCCGCAGTCCTATGTACAACCAATGCAGTCCTCCCATCCGAGGTCCAAGCAGCATGTCGAGGAACACTTGCATTGTCAGAGTCTGGTTCAAGGCTCCAAGGAGAGGAGCGAGCAGCTCTGGGCTCAGCGCGGTCAGGGGAGCGGGCTCGCCGTTAGTCCTTGGGGCCCGTGGGGGCCGGGGCCCTCCGGCGGGAGTCGGGGGGGGCCCACTGGCCGCCGCCTGACCTGTTCCTGAGGCCTTTGTTCTGGGACAGTTTGGAGAGGGGGATGCCGAACGGGGTGGGCAGCTCCTCCCGGGTCCCCCCATCAGCTGGACTGCCCGGGGCTCGCGCGGTCCTCAGGCTCCGGCCGTCCGGGGGGCCGCCTTTGGTCTGCCAATAGCGTGAGCCCACGGCGGCCAGGCCGGACTTTCTGGCGGGGTGCTGGAAGCCGTCCGCGGCGCGCGGGCCGTCCCGCCGGTACTTGGGAAGCTCCGGGTTCTTGGCTGACGGCTGGGAGCTGCCTTTGTCCCTGGCCCCCGGGGCGGGGCGCTTGTCCCCGTAACGGTACAACTGCTGGCCCTGGCAGGGGAGAGGGTGGGGACAAGAGAGACAGCTGTGAGAAAATCTGGATAACGGTGTTCGACGGATCCCTTTGGGGGAAGCCACACTAGCGCTCAGGCTTTGCTTTCCCTGCCTAGGAGCTCTGTGGCCCGGGGCTAGCACCAAGCTCACCAGCCTCCGTGGAGGCACCGGGGCCCCAAGGGCCATCCCGAGGAGAGGCTGGCGTCGCTATTCACAGCCAAGGGGAGGGGACGGCCTCCACTCAAGGCCGCGGCTCTCACTGGTTTGTGTTTCAGACTCCAAAGGCCTTTCTTTCCTTGTAGAAGCCCATCTTAGAAGGGAGGAAGGCAGAAGAGCGGCCGGGGCAGGCAGGGGGTCCCCATCCTACGCCCAGGACGCTCTGAGCCGCTACTTTGGGTCGCTTTCCCTGCCAGTGGGTGGCACGGACTGCGCACACTGCTGAGGTTCCTAGGCGGGCACAGGCCAGTCTAGGCGGGTGCGAGACAGAGCAGGAGGGGAGGGCTGCGAGCTCTGTGAGGCCAGAAGGGGCGGCCCGAGCGGCCGGTGTTTGGGGTCGCCCTGGCTTCTAGTCGGAGCCAAGCTTGCCCTAGAGGTCACGTGACTCATCTCACACGGGCCTCATCCTGTCAGGTGCCTTCCGACCTTTGGCCCCGGCGTGGCCTCCCTGGATCTGACGGCATTCAAGTGAGTTTCCCAGGGAGGCCCAGTGAGTCAGCGTTTTCAGGGGTAACTCCTTGGCTAGCCAAGGGAGGACTGGTTCAGACAGAAAGGTCCACCCAGCGGGAGCAGTTCTGATCCCCTGTCAGTCTGAGGGCAGAGGGCCAGGCGGGATGACTCCATCTGGCTGACCCCCAGGCAGCTCCTCCTAAGCAAGGCTGCTGCCCAGAGAAGGCCAATCCCAGAGCTGGGAGGGGAGTCCTGGGGTGCAGCCTTGGCCTGCTCTGCGCCCTGGGCTCGGGTGAAAGCTGTGGTCTCCTTCGCAAGACCAGTGAAATGTATTTGTTAAAGGGGTTACGGACCCGGGTTAATAAGCCACGATCCAGTCCACTCGCCTAGCTCTACAGGGAGGATACCGAGCCACAAAGGGCAAGCTGGCTGGCCCACGGGGGAAGACCAGAAGTCGGGGCTCCTGCGTGTTCTGTAAGCACTATCGCTCCATTAAACCTCCCGCCATCTTCCACGAGGTTCCTCCCTTCTCAAAGACCCCCTGACTAGAGGCCGGCCTCCCTCCTTGGGGTCCAGAAGGCCTCGGTACCTCCCAGATCAAGGCATAGGCCGAAGCTATAAACCCTCACAGTCGATGTTGTGGAGCACCATGCCAACAGTTTGTCTAACAGAGACAAGCCAAGGAGCGAACCGTGCAGCGGCAAGAAGGCGTTGGTAGCCTGGGAGGCAGGGAGAGGGGGGAGCCAGCACCTGGAGATGTGACACCCGAACACTGGGGCGCGTGCCGAATGTTCCAAAGAAACAGATGCACAACAGAAGGTGTGTGGACACTTCCTGGGTGTTCTCTGCCACCTGGATCTGTGAGCGGACCGGGGCCCCTCGGGGTAACAGTCCCTGCTAACATGTCTGTACCTCTGGGCAGTTTGCAGACTTTGGAATCACGGGTTCTGCATTTGAGTCTTGTCCGTAGGAGGGGCAGCCTAGCTTCTCAGGGGAATAACCTATGGGACCACAGGGAAGTTGGCCAACCTCTCTGGGTCTTGGTTTCCTCATCTGTGCCATGAAGTTGGTCTGGATGATCTCTAAGGTCCCCTCAACATCTTGCTCCACACTGTCCAACTGTGAAGGTACACAGTTGTCTTTCACAAGGCAAAGGCTTGAACCCAGGTCTGCTGACTCCAAATTCAGTGCTCTGTCATGAGACAGTACTTTGATCAATCTTTTTAAAAAAATTATCTCACTGCAACTCTGGTTAAACGGGACAGATCATATGAGGAATCAGTCCTGCATCATAGATGAAGGGCTAGACTTGGGAGTCAGAGGCTTGGGCTCAAATCCTATCTCAGCTACTTAATTGCTGGGTGTCCCTGGGCAAGCCATGTGGAAAGGAAAACTGAATCAAGCTCTGGACGTTCTGGCACTTACTTTTTTTATCTCAAGGTCCTCTTCTAATGGAGAAACTAATAGCACCGACCTATCCTTCTTTGGGCTCCGTTGTGAGGATCAAATGAGACAGAATGTGGAAAATACTTTGCAAAACTTAAAAGTGCTTTGTAAATGTTATCCATATATCGTCTCTATTTTTATTGACAAAGGAAACTGAGGCTCCAGAGAGTTAAAGCCAGAGCCTCATTTAAACCTAGGCCTTTCACTCCCAAATTCCAGTTTCTTTTTGCTATTATCACATTGCCTTAGACCAGCAGTTCTCAAAGTATTCTTTTCAGGGGGTCTGTGAAGCTAAAACTATTTTCATAATAATATTAAGAAATCATTCTGCTAAAATACTTCCCACTTTTCTGAGGCCCTATTTTCTTCATAAATTTCAACCAAAATCATACTGCAACAGACTGGATGCAAGGGTAGAAATGAGAATCCAGCTGTCTTCTATTAAACCAGACATAAAAAGGATTTGCAAAAAATATATAAAACTATAGCACTTGTCTATCTAAATATTTTTGTTTTGGAAAATATGGTTATTTTTCATAAAATATGATTTATGTTAACATTAAACAATTGATAATTTAAAATAATTGTCAGTGTTAATGCTTAATATGGTAATGGGAATAATCCACCAAAACAAAACTCTTTGAGATCTTTGATCATTTATGAGTATAAAAGAGCTGTGAAACCAAAAAGTTTGAAAACGACTGCCTTAGACATTAGCCATTACTCTCCACTTGTTTCCTCATATACACACACGCTTCTGGGATACAGTCAGCAAAGAAAGTCACAACCAGCTGGGACTGCGTCCTTCCTTCTTAGTAAACTGAAGCCTGATCCTGCTGGAGGCTCATCTCCCTAGCAACCTGGAATACTGTCACTTCCCCTAAGCCTGGGGGAGCATTTTTGGTGAATTTCTTCTTTAAGTTTCCCTCAACTTCTCTAGGGTTTTATCCTAGTCATCCTCTGACATTTCTACTTCTTAGCTGATTTAAGGCTATTGGGCCACGTCCCTGGTCTCTGAGTCTAGTGCTTTGAGGAGAAATGTGTCCATACCGTGGTTGAAGGAGAAGGTGGCTACAGACTCAAAGTACTGAAGCCAAAGGATGATTGCTAACTGAGAGAGTGGCTGGGAAAACCCAAAGGATCGGATAAAATGATGCTCTTTCCGTGGTGCTCACCAAAAAAAGAGGAAGTTCTCTGTTCAGAAGGCTACTGATATGGAAGGTTTAGTGGGGCTAGAACCCATTTTGGTGAGCAAAGATTGTTTAATGTTAACATAAATCATATTTCATGAAAAATAACCATATTTTCCAAAACAAAACCAAAACAAAAATCTAAAGATTTAAAAGAATATTAGGTATGACCATAAATTAAGGGAACTGATTGTCTAACAAACAAACTAGAACTTGTACATCCAAACGAGTATCATCCTTCACCTCAGGCTTTGGAAGAGGCTTTGATTTTAATGTGTTAACTTTGCTCAAATGTATCTAAAAACCAATATAGGAGGATCTGGTATTGGCAGTATCTTTTCTGGGGCTAAACCGTGGTCCTCTGAGGATACATCTGATTTGGGAACTGCACTAAAAGTCCTTTAGAGACCAAAGCCAAAAACGATGGTGGATGTCTATTATAAAAAAAAATGAGGCATGGCCATGAAATCATAAGATTGCGTTTCTTTGGTAAAGCCCTGAAGGCTGTTCCCAAAGAGAAGTGCCAACCACTTCTTGGCAGCAACCTTTGGACCTGCATAGCTTCCCTAAGGGGCTGCCTTGCTAGAAAGCATCCATTTCGATGTTTAAGTTGTGGTCTGCTTATGGCCTTCGCTAGGACCTGGCCCCAGGCCGCCATCTGTGGCAGGCCCCGAAGTGCCATTGATTCCGGGCACAGAAGTGACAGGAAAATGTCGCCAGGTCCACCAGAGGTGCGGTGGGGTCTGGGAAGCTCACGGGCCCTAGCTCGTGATGTTAGCCCTGAGGAGGGGAGGGGACGGGGCTGCGGGGGGCAGACGTCTGAATCTTAGGAGGGAGCTCCACGAGCTTGTTTGGCAAATCTTCCACAAGGACCGGGTCCTCCACGCCAGCCTGTGCCCAACAGCGTCTTTTCTCTCCTGCCTTTCCCCAGGTCATAGTACAGAGGTCCCTTTCTGCCAGGAACCTGAATCATGCCAAGGCAGGCTCGATCCTTGCCAGCTACCTAAAGATGCTGCCCATGATCCTCATCATCATGCCAGGCATGATTAGTCGGGCCCTGTACCCAGGTATGGCACCATTCCCTTTCTCTACTGCGACTCTGCCCTGCTGGGTGAGTAGTGACCGACGCCAGGCTGGAACTATGGGGTGAAGGTCTGGAACAGGACGGCACTGGCGGTGGGCAGGAGAGCAGGCTCTGGGAGTGCTTTTCTAGGGGACTGTGAGAGCCACCTTCGTACTCTTACGTGTCCAGGGAAGGTCATGAAAGAAATCTGCAGGAACCCAAAGGGCCCTTTTCAAATGCTCTGTTGAAGATGGGGCACCTTCAATGTGTGGGGAACACGGGAATCCCCAGACCTCTGGGGGGGAGGGCCCTGGCACAGGGGCTCTAAGCTGGGGACTTGGGGGGAGGGCAGGCCCCTTTCTCATGCACCTGAAGACGCCATCCTACCTGGGTCGCAGGGCTAGCATAAGCCTTGGCGCTGTCCTGTTTAATTTCCTCTTTGCTGCTGTTTCTCTTCCTGCCATACTCATCCTCTGCCCCCGAGCTCTGCAGCCACGGGGGACCCCTCAGGGGACTCATGAACGTCCCCCGGCTCATGTGGGGCTCACTCAGTTTCCTGTACAGGGGTCGCGCGTGACCCGCCCCGTTGGGGACGTGCTCCGAGTGGCGCCTCCGGAGCTGGGCGAAGTTGTCCCTCACCTCAAAGTACTCGTCCGACACGGAGGACGCCGCAGACTGTCGGTGGCGGCTGTTGGTGGAGCCACCTGAGAAACTGTCCTGGTCACTGAGGGTCACGTAGTCGTCGTCGTCGTCGTCCTCCTCCTCGGCGCCGAGGCCGTTGGGGGTCCCCGGGGCCTCGTGGGACACGGACAGCTGCCGCAGGAGCTTGGGGTGCCCGGCGCTGCCGCTCTGGCCCGCGTCCTCGTGGCCTCTGTAGGTCGTGCCGTTCGGAGGCCCTTCGGGCTGGAGTGGCCCCTCTTCTCCGGGTCCCCCAGCCTGGCAGCCGGGGCCGCCGTCCTGCGCGCTGCCTTTCGTGACCAAGTCCGTGACGTGCACCGTCCTGGGCTTGGGCACGGGCTTGGTGTCCGCGCCGTCCTGCTCGTGCCCAGCCCGCGGGTGGCAGTTCTCGGCCCAGGCTCCGCGGTCCCTGGCCGTGGGGCCGGGCTCCGCGCGGGGGGAGGCAGGCGGGCTCTTGGTGGCTTCCGCAGGGGCCGGCGGCTCAGGAGGCGGGGCGACCCTGGGACCGAGCACCTCCTGGCTCTGCCGCCTCTGCAGCAGTCTGTACTGGGCCGCGGCCTGGGAGGAGTCGCAGATCTTGATGCGGTTCATCTGGCTGGGCTGCGGGTTCCATACGTTGGGGTCGATGATGTTGATGTAGCCCAGGATGTCGCTGCCAGGCTCGGGGTCGGGCTCCACCCACGTGGGCAGGTAGTCGAACATGTTGGCGCGCTCCATGTTCAGCAGCCCGGGGTGGACGGGCAGCGGCTGCTCCAGGAAGTCGCCGGGCCGCTCGGCCAGCGGGTGGCCCAGCCCCCTGCCTTTGCCCTCACCCTTGGGGGCCGGCCCGGCCTCCTGCTTCTCGGAGGAGGCCTTGGCGATCTCGTCCGCGCTCTTGGCCTTCACCAGGGCGTACTTGGGGTTGATGAGCTTCTTGGCTACGGTGCCGGACGGGGCCAGCGGGATGACGGTGGGCAGGATGATGGGCTCGGGCTCGGGCTCCTTCTCCATGGGAACCGTCTTGAGGCTGACCCCTTGGGACATGAGGTACAGCTCCTGGAACTGCTTGTCGAACATCTCCACCACCTGGCCCGACAGCACCGAGATCACGTTCCGGTCTGTCCTGGCGGCTGACCACGTGAAGCTGGAACGCAAAGCAAAGGAGGTCAGTCGTGGGGGGGGGGGGGGCTTCCCTAAGGGCTCACCGGGCCTCCCTTCCCCTCAGCGCCTCCCTGCTGAAACGGCTGCTCTATCACTCGTTCCTGCGGCGCGTGGATGTGGGTTTGGGTTTCAAGGACCGTACCCAGTGAGGAACAGGCCCAAAGGTACTGAGTGCTGACCCGCCTGTCAGCCAGCGGAAGGGCTTGGTGGCTGGGGGGGGGCAGAACAGGGGTCGTGCAATCACGGGAAAATACTCCAATTAAAAACCAAACCCCCCAACACAACCCTTCCCTTCTGGCTTAGAATTAAGTCCAAGTCTCATTTCTAAGGCAGACGAGTGCAAAGGGTCAGGCAATAGGGCTGAAGGGCGAGGAAGCGTCTGAGGCCACATCTGAACCCAGGACCTCCCACCTCCAGGCCTAAAGCTCTATCGACTGAGCCACCCCTAGCACTGGGTCTAAAAGCAAGACGTGCAAAGTGAGATGGGAGGGCACCACGGCTATATGGAGCGGCGCAGAGCACACAGATCAGGGTAGCTGCGGAGGGGACGGCCCCATCCCTTCCTTTCACAGAGGAGAACACTGAGGCCAGGAGGGGGAAAGACGCTTGACCACCATGGGAACCCAAGTGACCTCACTCCGGATCCATCCTGCAAGGGGCTGAAATGCCCTCAGTGAACGGCCGGGCAGGGGAGAGGACTTGCTAATCATCCAAGATGCGCTTGCCGCAGGCTCGGATCAGCCCCCCAGCTCCGAGGAGGCGCTTGCGGCTCTCTCCTGAGCCAGCTGCTCACGTACGGGGAGAGAGAGGGTGGGGGCGGGGGGGGGGCTGGCAGGGGTCCCGAGACCTCGCACTGTCTTTCCAGTGGCTCTCCATGCCCAGCTGTTTGCTGCCGTTCGTATAAACGCCAGGTCAGCGGACCACAGTCTTCGCAGGTGAGGAGAGGCAGGTGTCGAGAACAAAGGGGCTGCTGGGGCCCCCACGGGACACCCGGCTCTTCTTACTGAGCCTGAGACCATCCCAGGGAGGACAGGCCAGCGCAGGGGCACGAGTCCCTGGAAGGGGAGAGCTGGCTCCAGCTTGGCTCCAGGACCGGCCCCTGTACGAGCTGGAGGAGGCCTCATTGGTTCACACGGGGTCTCATTCCTGGGGCTGCTGGAGAAGGTTCTGGAAGTCCTTTCTAGAGCACAGATCCCTACCCGAATGGGAGGCGCTTCCCCTCCCTCCCACCCTCACTGAAGCAGGAAGACAGCGAGTACGAGCCCTGTGTGCGCCTCCTAGGCCCCATGACAGGAGGGGGGCTGCTCGGGAGGCCCTGAGATCAGCCACAAGAAGAATCGCTGTCTGAAGAGGGTGTCACAGAGCCAGGCTTGGCTGGGGAGCTCGGGCATCAGCAACTGGGGAACAGGGATGCCTTCGTCGAGACTTTCCCAGGAGAGGAATGTCTAGAGTGTTGCAAGACTAGATTAGAAGTACAATGAAAGCCTGGTGCCAGGGCTCAAGCTGAAAGAGCTGGGATGAGGGGGAGCAAGGAGGAGTCACCGTGACATGGGAGAGCTCATCTGTCCGCAGCCCAAGCTCCCGCCCCCAAAGCTAATCTTCACATCCCCCTCTCTGGCTTCTGGAGTTCTGAAAAACTAGCTCTGTGAGCAGCGATCTCAAAGAACTGGAGAAAATTCCGCCCCAGGAGTCACCTGTAGGAGCCACACATCGCTCGGTCGCCATCCACAAACATGAATTTCTGGGCCAGGGCTCCTTTGAACTTGGTAGCTGAACGTGTGAAAAATTCCGTTCCTCCGATGCTCCGGACTCTCAGATTCTGTGGGAAGGAAAGAGAAATTGGGGTGATGAATGAAAGGCCATCAGGTTGGTCCCAAAGGCCTTCAGATCAAATGAGAGAGAAGGTGAGGCATCAAGGCCAGGCTGCCAGCCTCCCCCAAACCCCCCCACCCCCCAACCAACAGCTGTTTCTTTCTACCTCGGCCATGCTGCTCTGACCAGAACAGCAGCAAACATCAGGACAGAGGAACACAGGCTCAGGCCTTGTCCACTCCTACGTGGGCTCTGCCAAAGCCTCTCAGCTCACCTCTCTGCCCCACTGGCTCCCTCGACAATCCAATCCCATATATCCTGCTGTTCCCAATTCCCCTGTCATCGCACCACTCCTCTGCTCCCAAGCCTAGATAGGCTCCTTGATGGATAAAGTACAAACTCCTTTACTTAGTCTTCCAGGTCCTCCACAGTCTAACTCCAAACTACTGCTCTAATCTTTTCTTTTCTGAACTTGTGACTTCATTGGTGAAGAGTACTCTTGGTGTAGTTAGGCAGTGCAGTGGACAGAGCACTGGACCAGGAGGCAGGAAGAGACCTGAATTCAAATCTTGCCTTAGTAGCTGTATGACCCTAAGCAAGCCACTTAAGCCTCGGTTTCCTTGTCTGCAAAATGGAGGTAATAATAGCACTTGCTTCCCAGGATTGTTGTGAAGATCAAATAAGATATGTGTAAAGTGCTTTGCAAAGCTGAAAGAGCTATATAATTGCTAGCTATTGTTATTATTAGAAAATCTCTCCACCAGTGTATCTTTGATAGCACACAGCTTGTCAGCTCACGGTAACTTACAGTCTTAGAAAATTTACTGAGGCACTGAGAGAGCCTTGCCCAGGATCAAAGTCAGTAAGTGTCAGAGACTGGATTTCAACCCTTATCTTCCCAGGAACATGTTATAGCTTCCAGTACTACATAAGCTTCTGGAAGGCTGGGGCCATCTTGTTTTTTGTGCTTGCATCTCCCGTGCCACAGGGATTGGCATATAGAAGTGCTTAAAATGCATGCTGATTGACTGATTCCAAAGTCAGTCCTCTACCAAGAGGTCACATTGCCATTCTCCAACAACAACAAGAATCATATTAATAATAATAACTGATATGTATATGGTGATTTGGGGTTGGCAAGTGTTTGGCCTATATATTTCCATTTGGATTTCACAAGACCCATGTGAGGTAGATGCTCACAATCTCCCTAGCCCTCTTTAACTTCCATATCTCCCATACATTTAAGCAGAAAAGATCAGAAATACTGTGATTGGCTCAGTGGCTCCTTGGATAGGTCTTTTCAAAATCATAATGATAAGAGCTAACATTTTTACAGTGCTTTAAGGCAGGAGTCCCCAAACTTTTTACACAGGGGGCCAGTTCACTGTCCCTCAAACCGCTGGAGGGCCGGACTATTAAAAAACAATGAACAAATCTGTATAGCGCTATTTGGGATAGCAGAGGCTGCAGTGCTGGCTGGGATGGGCCTGTCATACCTTGCGGACAGCCGTATACACAGTGTGGAATCCCCTCCCCCCAGATCACTGCTCACCATGCAGACATCTTCCATTGTGCAGCCACATAATCCTTTTGTGCAGTGCCTCGTTCTCATTCAGTTACTCTCAGAACAGGGCACCATGCAAAGGATTATGTCACCGGAAATAGTACTAGCTTTGCGGTGCTACCACATACTGTGCTCCTCTCACTGACCACCAACAAAAGAGGTGCCTCTTCTGGAAGTGTGGTGGAGGCCAGATAAATGGCCTTGGGGGGGCTGCATATGGCCCGTGGGCCATAGTTTGGGGACCCCTGCTTTAAGGTTTTCAAAATGCCTTACATGTGTGATCACCTTTGATCCCCATAACAACCCTAAGATGTAGGTGCTATTATGACCCCCATTTTAGATGAAAGTGAGTATGAGGTAGGGGCTTTAAACTCTGGTCCATGATTGTGTCATTTAAGATAGAACTAGGATTTTTTTAAATTGCTTAAATTTTTTTTGGCTTTATTTTGTTTTAATAACAAATTTCCACTGATGTTTTCCAAAGTTGTATGATGCATGTTGTCTCCCTCCCCACTCCCAGAGTTGACAAGCAATTCAATCTGGCTAATGCATATATTATAACTCAAAACATATTTCCACATTTTTCATTTTTGTAAGCGAATAATCTTACAAAACCCCAACCCCAAATCATATAGTCAAATAAACAAGTGATAAATCATATTTTCATTTGCATTTCTACTCCTACAGTTCTTTCTCTGGAGATGGATAGTATTCTTTGTCATAAGTCCCTTAGAATTGTCTTGGATCACTGTGTTGCTGTTAGTAGCAAAGTTTATCACATTTGATCATTCCATAGTATCTCAGTTACTGTATATGATGTTCTCCTAGTTCTGCTTATTTCACTCTGGATCAGTTCATGTAAGTCTTTCCAATTTCTTTCTGAAATCATCCTGTTCATCATTCCTTATAGCACAATATTATTCCATCACCATCATATACCACATTTTGTTCACATTCCCCAACTGAGGGACATCCCTTTAGTTTCTAATTCCTTGCCACCATGAAAAGTGCAGTTATAAATATGTTTTGTACACACAGGTCCTTTCCAATTTTTTTTTATCTCTTTGGCATACAGACCTAGGAGTAGTATTGCTGGATCATAAGGTATGCATTCTTTTATAGACCTTTGGGCATAATTCCATATTGCCCTCCAGAATGGTCGAATCAATTCACAACTCCACCAGCAATGCATTAGTGTCCCAATTTTGCCACACTCCCTTGAAAATTTATTATCTTCCTTTACTGTCATACCTCATAGTTGTTTTAATTTGCATTTCTCTAATCAAGAGGGACTAACAACATTTTTTCATATGATTATTGATAGCTTTGATTTCTTCATCTGAAAACTGCCTATTCGTATACTTTGACCATTTATCAACTGGGGAATGAGTTGGTTTCTTATAAATTTGACTTAGTTCTTTATATATTTGAGAAATTGGACCTTTATCAGAGAAATTTATTGTAAATTTTTCTCCAGTTTGTTGCTTCCCTTCTAATCTTGGTTATATTGGTTTTGTTTGTACAAAATCTTTTAAATTTAATATAATCAAAAATTTTCATTTTACATCTTGAATTGTTCTCTATCTCTGGGTCATACATTTTCCCCTTCTCCATAGATCTGAGAGGTAAACAAGTCTATGTTCCTCTAATTTACTTATATCATTCTTAATGTTTAGATCATATCTCCATTTTTTACCTTACTTTGGCATAGGGTGTGAGATATTGATCTAAACCTAATTTCTGTCATATTATTTTCCAATTTTCCAAGCAGTTTTGGTCAAATAGTGAGTTCTCATCCCCAAAGCTGGGATCTTTGGGTTTATCAAACACTAGATTGCTGAGGTCATTTACCCCATGTCTATTCCATTGATCCACCCTTCTATTTCTTAGTCAGGACCAGATTGTCTTGATGATTACTGCTTTATACTACTGTTTAAGATCTGGTACTGGCTAGACCACCTGCCTTCACTTTTTTTATTTCATTAGTTCACTTGATATTTTTTACCTTTTGTTCTTCCAGATAAATTTTGTTATTTCTATAAAATAGGTTTTTGGTAGTTTGATAGGTGTGGCACTGAATAAGTAAATTAATTTAGGTATTTTATTATATTTGTTTGGCCCACCCAGGATAGAGCTGTTTAAAAGCTGTGTGGGAAGCCAGAAAAATGGCTGGCAAAAAGCAAGACACTTAGTCACCTAAAAAGGTCCTTTGTATGCTCTCAACTGCAAAGACCAGGGAGCTGTGGGCGCTCCTATTACCAGAATGCAGCTTCTTCTGGGGAGCAGCTGGCTATCTTTTATTATTACTTGGGAAATGAAGGTCAACCTGTTTGGGGGATTTGACAGCAGCTGAACGTAATGGGAACTAAAATGAACTTGGCTATGATATCCCTGTTGGGACCTGTGTTCCCTGTTAATGCATTTTCCTTTTTGAAGGATACCTGTTGGCAGAATCAATGAATTAATCATGAAGCATTGATTAGGTGCCCATAGGGCTGAAGAGGATTGAAGCACAAATGCTATAGACTGACTTTGCTAGAACATGGCCTTCAAAGGCTTGCATGCTTTGTTCCAGAAAGGATATGAACCTTTTTGGTTGGAAACAGCTGTCCCTAGTTTCTGGAGGGTATTCAAGAGTAACAGGATTACTTCCAAAGTATCATCTCCTGACTTCTTGTAATAGTGAGAGAGAGAGAGAGAGAGAGAGAGAGAGAGAGAGGGAGAGGGAGAGGGAGAGGGAGGGAGAGGGAGAGGGAGAGGGAGAGGGAGAGGGGGAGAGGGAAAGGGAGAGGGGGAGGGGGAGGGGGAGAGGGAGAGAGGGAGAGGGAGAGGGAGAGGGAGAGGGAGGGAGAGGGAGAGGGAGAGGGAGAGAGAGGGAGAGAGAGGGAGAGAAAGAGAAAGAGGAGAGAGAGAGAGGGAGAGAAAGAGAAAGAGAAAGAGAGAGAGAGAGAGAGAGAGAGAGAGAGAGAGAGAGAGAGAGAGAGAGAGAGAGAGAGAGAGAGAGATGCCATCACTGATCAATATCTCTTCTTGGGTTCCTCTGAAGTTCTTCAAAACATGAAAAGGGGAGCAAGCAGATAGGTGGCTCAGGGGATTGAGAGCCAGTCCTTGAGATAGGAGGTCTTGGATTAAAATCTACACTCACACTTCTTCACTGTGTGACCCTGGGCAAGTCACTTAAATCCCATTTCCCAGCACTTACTGCTCTTCTGCCTTGGAGCCAACACACAGTATTGATTCTAATACAGAAGGTAAGAGTTTTAAAGGGGGAAAAACCCATGAAAGGGTGGTCTAGTCCTGGAGTGGAGAGGCTTTTTTCTGGTGTCATTGATCGAACTAGAGTCTAAAAGTTTGAAAAGATCTTCAGAATCTCCTCTTCCAACTTCCGACTCAATGTAAGAATCTCATTTATAGCATCACGACTAGGTGGAAGGTCATCATCCATCTTTGCTTGAACATTTCCTATAACATGGGACTTACTACCTTAGCTTAATTAAATTCGACAAACGTGTTTTGTGCTTACTCGGGATGCTAAGATGAAATGGACACAAGTCTCTGCCCTCCATAAACTTATCACTGCCACAAAGCAGTCTTTCATTGTTAGTCGACTCCAGTTATAAAGTTCTTCTCCGGCTGAGCCTATCTACCTTCCTGTTCCTTGGACACACTGGTCCTCCCTCCGTCATCTGGAGCTGGCCACACACAGGTCTGCATCTAGCACGGCTTCCCCAAGTCTTCTCTTCTCCAGGCTAAATGCTTCAAGTTCAAACAACCATCAACCAACATTTATTAAGCACCTACTATGGGTGAGGCTTTATGTAAATCTCTTTCAAATGATCCTCTAGAGCCTGAGCTCCAGTTTCCTCACCATCCTGCTTCTTTTCCTGTGGACATCACCCAGAACCCCAGGGCTAAAGGGACCTCAGAGGCCCTCTATTGCCAATCAGGCCTGAACAAGACACCCAAGAAAAAGCCCACAACCCTCCAGAGCTTCGGCTTCCGAAGAGCTCTTCTCTGAAATGTTCCTTAAATCAACCCAATGGCCCTAGTTCTGTCTTTTGGGGGTCAAGCAGAACGAGGCGAATTCCTCTCACAATCATACCCATCAGCTAGAAAACTGTTTTACTGTCAAATGTGGATGTGTTTTAATTTAGCATTTATCATCTATTTATTATAAGCAAAAAATGTGTTGTGCTAGTTACTAAGAGTGTGACCAGTGGATAGAATCCTGTTAGGAAGATCTGGGTTCAAATCCCCCTTCTGACCGTTCCTAGACAATATAGAAGATCTGTCCAGGACTTTTCTGTTTCGAGCTATTTAGTCCCTTCAGATGCTTCCAGCAGATTCCTTAAGAGGGTTTCAAAATCCAGCGCCCACGACCCTGCCCCCTGCATGGGATATGGAGATAAGCGAACTCCTTGTACATAAGCCTCTGTGGCTTTAAGCAAACAGGGCAGGGAGTTGGCTTTCTTCCAAGGCAATTAGCTTTTGCGACTTTGTACCAGGCATGGAACCACACTTGGGGGTTGGAAGTAGGAACAAAGCGGTCTTGGGAAGGGATTTCCCAGACGTGTGTTGCTGCCACTGTTACAACCACAGAGCAGACTTGTGTGCGTCATGTTGAGCTTGTCTGTCATTTCTTGAATGTCTGTCCTATGAGAGAATACTTAAGCTGTCAGGATGCAGACAGCTGGGGACTGAGCTTTTCTGAACTCCTCTTCAAAAAGAGGGGAAAGTTGACAAAACGGGGAGGTAGCGCTTGGTCTTAGTCTCTCCCCCGTTTTCTCCCCTCCGCTGTCTGTCTCCTCTTCTTCCATACACGGGTGGCTTTGGGGCGTCCTCCCCTATCAAGTCTAACTCTGAGATCTTCTGGCCCTCATTCCTGGTTCAGCGTGAACATCAGTCACACGCTGTGTGTGCCCTTCGCCCAGCGGAGTTTGCCCTTTAAGACCCATGTTTGTGGAATAAAAGTCTCCTTCTTCTAGTAAAGGAGTTTCAGGTCTGGCAGAGCACGGGGTGAAGGGCCTTCCTGAAGCAGCCTCCTACTGGGCCTCCCTAGTAAGGCCAGCCTTTCCTCCCCACTAAGGTTGGCTGGGTTAATGAGGTAATGTCTGCAGTCTTCTAGCTCCTGAGAGGGGGGTGAAAAGTAGACGGAGTACAAAGCAGCATTGTTAAGCTCCATCACCCCCCAATCCCCCGGTATTTCTTTCCAGCGAGAGGCCCCTACCATGAAAAAAACGGTAGAACAATAAACTGACAAGGCACACAACCAGCAGTTGTCCGAGGGAACGAGGAGAGAAAAGCAGCTTGCTCTGGTGAGATCCTTCCCTGTACAAACACTACGGCCACCTCAACCCCTCAAGAGAAAAAGAGAAAGAAAATCCCTTCCAGGTGAACCTTCTCGCCTTCTGGAGCAATGAGACCAAGGGATGTGTCTGTGACAGGGATGCAGGGTGCAAATGTGGCAGGAGTATCCGTCTGGGCCCTGCCTTCCTCTGCAAAGTCTGAATGCTATAACGGGAGTAACCCTCTTCCTCTGGCTGAAGGAAGGGCTGACAGCCACATCTAATGGCACCGAGGCCAAAAGGGGCTTCCCAGGAGCGCGGCAGGGCTGCCCAACTCCCGCCCTGCAGCGTTTTCTCCATGACTGCTGGGTTCATGCTGGGGGCCTGGGCCCCAGCCCACCCAAACCTAATGTAGCTCTGCTTTGGGGCCACTTAGCGCGCGTGCTGTAGTGGATAAATGGCTGAATGGAGTCAAGTGGTGCCTCTGCCACAAACTAGCGGCACGTCTCTAGGCACTTCAACTCTCCGGTGTCCAGACCGGATGAAAACGAACTGGGAAGTGAGAAGCAAAACAAGCAGAAGCACACCACCCCGCCAATAATACTAAGTTGTGCCCTTCGGAGTCCGCGTGAGGTGCTGGAGGGATCCGCCGCTGCTCTGGAGGGTGGCCTGAATGCTGGGGGAGGGGGTTTCCTCCCCTGGGAGCTCCCATTCCGCTGAGATCTCAGGTGGCGTCGCTACCCCCGGTGAGCAGTCTTGTGATCTGGGCTGTGGTCAGGGCTGCCCGAGGTAGAGAGTATTCATGGCCGAGAGATAGGCCACGCATGCCCTTAATGCCAGTTTGCCCTGGTACTAAATACACAGCCCTAATCTTGGCTTGGGTCACACCTATTTGTCTTAGACTGTTTTCTTTGGGGGGGGGGGGGAGTCTGGGCTTGGACCAAGGGCTTGAACCAGTTTTGTTTGAGCCCAAATCCCGAATGAGCTACGTGAACGTAGCAGCCTCCAACAGTAACCCCAAGTCTTCTCTTAGAGAAAGGGGACCCAAATCAGCCGGGCGGAACTGGGATCCACCCTAGAGAGTTTCTAAGAGCAGTGAACGACACCCTTTGTACCCAATTAAACTGACATCTCCTTTCGACTCCTTGCCTCGTCATAAGCCGAAAGGGCCCTCATAAATGTTATCGGGGATGGATGGCAAAGTGTAGCTGGAGTAGCTCAGCAGGGGACAGCGTGGCTTGGCAGCAATCACAAGATGAAGCTACAGGTCCAGAGGTCTGCATCTGGCCGGTTCACTTTATGACTGGCTAGGCTCTTTCCCTTACTTGGTAGTTTGGGGTCCCCACCTGTGACGTGGGACTGTGGTACTTCACGGAAAAGCCACTGCCAAAGCTGGGGAGTTCTGGGGCTTCTTGGGTAAGGGCCCCTGGTCTCCGCCAGCCATCGCCAAAACGATCAAATCATCAAGAGGATTCCATAAAGATCTCGATATCTACGCCTATCACGCAAACTCTTTTCAGGACCTCTCCACGCTGAATTCTGTGCTTCTGGAGGCGACTTGAGTCTATCCAGGATAAATGAATTATAAATCCCAGAGAAGTCCAAAAAAGGAGACCCGCCTATATAGTCCAATGGCGGTTAGAGGCTCAATGGTCATCCCTGCTGGGCCTCTGGGGCTTAGCTAGAAGACTTGCTTAAAGAGAACCCTTCTCTCCACCATCTTGGATATCTGGTCTGTCCCTTGGATGATTACAGTTGCCTTGGGCTCCTTGCCTCAAGAATCTCTTCAGCTCCAGCCCGTCCCCTGCAGCTGCCAAAGTGATTTTCCAGAAGCGTGTCTGACCATACTGACCCACGGACACCACCCTCTCAGGCTTCCATGGCCTCCAAACTTTCAAGCTCTGGAATACTTCCAAGATGAAGTGTGTTTGGTAAAGTTGTCTTCCTCCGTGAATTCTACAGGCCTGCCATACTGTCCTGCTTGATGCTCCTTAAGTCCACTGCTCCATCTCTGTGTGCAGGCCTCACCGGCCCCCCTACCTGAGATGCTCCCCTCCGTACTTGCACTCCTTAGAAACTGGCTTTCTTTGAAGACTCAGATCAAACCCAGCCTGCCACGGGAGGCCTCTCCCAGTCCTCCAGGCTGAGACTGCCTTCCTAACTGGGGTCACTCCACCTTCTCTAGGTCCACCTTTATGGACACGATGTCCCCCCCATTAAGGAGCACGCTTCTTGGGGGCAGAGGGTATTTGTTGCTTTTTCTTTGCATCACTGAAAAGAAACCCGGGGCATGGTTCATGCCTGAGGAGCCCTGGAGACACGGAGAGTGCTGTGAAACTGGGAAGAGCAGACAAGACGGGTTGAGGCTTAACACCCGGCCTCAGAATGAAGAAGAGGATCTCGCTCTGGTGACTGAACCTTAAGGGAGACACTGACAAACAGAAACACGTCTGAAAAGGATGCCTTCCTTCCTTCCCTGCAAGTCGAGCTCCTGCTCCCAGGGATCTGGCGGCGGCGGCTGAGAGATTCTGAATGCCAGGTGCCTCTGCCAATGCCGCGCTCAAGGTGCTCCTACTCAGAGCATCTTTATGCCCAGCTTGTCCAGGCTGTAGGGGGCACACAGTAGGAGACAGAAGGCTCTCTCTGTCTCAAAGCTCACTCTCACAAAACAGAAATCAGTATGGTGGCAAAGGAAGTCCACTGAAGCTACTGAGCAGAGACCACCGAATTCCCTCCAGTAGCCCATGGCTACTTCCCACTTTTTCTCCCTAGGGACCCAACGGGGTGGACTTGGAATAGGAGCCAATTCTCCTTGCCCTCGCCTGACATCTCTCGAGGGAGCACCAGGAAATGGAAACTGGGACACAACTGAAATCTTGACTGAAAGGTTTTCTTTGACAGGAACAACGAGGCAGGAGAAAGCAGATGATTGAGCCTAGAGACTAACTGTTCCCTCAGATGGGAGACAGACAATGGGGAGATTATCAGTCATCAAAGCCTGGATGATTTTGTTTCAAGGGATGGTCTTGGCTCTGTTGGAAAAGCATCTAGTCATTCATGGTGCTGTCCCCATTTCTGGTCCTTCTTCTTAGGACAGGGAGTATCCTTGGTATCATCATCATCATCATCACTGTCGTCATTATCATATGACTTCACTGGGTACAATTTACAAAGTTTACAATTTATGAGAAACTGGCACATCCCTTACCTCATTTGTTCCTCACAAGACCTTTGCCTGTAGACAAGGCTGGGATTGTTAGCTCCCCTTGGCAAATGAGGAAACTGAGGCTCAGACAGGCTAAGTGACTTTTCAAAGGTCACACAGCTAATAAACAAAGCATCAGACTTTCAACTATTAGACTGGGTGAAGGAGAAGTGAGTTTGTATAAGTTGTATGACACACATCTGACCCAGGACACAATGCCTTCTCCAGGCCCCAGAATGGGCTGGCAACAGATAAGCCAAACCTATTGGGTCCTGCTTAAATGTTATGCATCCTGAGCCAGGACACCATGTGGTATGGGCTCTTATCATAATCCGGGGGGGGGGGGACTCATTCCCACTTATGGGTGCACAGGTGATATTTGCTCTTCGAGGGTACAAGTATATTGGTATCAAAGAGACCACATCCAGGAAACAGTGCCAGAAATGAAAAAAAGACCGCTGGCCAGTGTGCTCCTCACCGCAGTGTCTATACAGAGCAAAAGCAGGTGGCAGACCATTATGGCAAACTCTTGAAGGCAGGGATGGTTTGCACTTTTATCTGTCTCCTCAGCTCTTAGCACTGTGCTTGGCACAGAGGAGGTTTGTTCCTTACCTTCTGTATTGATTCTAAGGCAGATCGGTAAGGGCTAGGCAATGGGGGCTGTGACTTGCCCAAGGTCACACAGCTAGGGAATGTCTGAGGCCACATTGGAACCTAGGACCTCTCATCTCAGGTCTGACTCAACCCCCTGAGTCACCTAGCTGCCTCCCACAGTAGGTGTTTTAATAAATGTTTGTTGAGCTGGGAAGAATACCAGTGTGATGAAAGGAGCTATGTAGACAGAATGAAAGTGATGTCAGCCTGTTACTAGTTTCCACGGCTAGATTCGCCAGATGACTTCTTTCAATGCTTCCAAAATGGGTCAATGTTTCCAAAATGGCCTGACAGCTGTCTAGCTTCTCTGTCCTTCTCAGAACTCAAAAGCACTTCTGGCCTAGTCTTACTTTCTTTTGATAGAACTCAGCAGAAGAGAGACACAAATAATAAGGAGAAATGAAATAAAGAATTATGGACTAGAAATCAGGATACCTGAGCCCCAAACCTGACATCAGTTCACTGTGTGGTATCTTGGGTCTTAGTTTTCCCCACAATAAAGCATAAGGATTGGACTAAAAAAAGATGTGCTCTATGAGCTCTTTTGGTATTAGCATTTAAAGTAGAAGATTCTAGAAAAGATAGTTTCTTAGGGGAAGGGTGCCAGAGAGAGACAAGAGCAAACGAAAAGAAACACAGGCACGAGTGAAACAGAACGTCTGGGGCAGGTGAAGGCCCTGAGGCTTAGCTTACAAAGAAAGAATTTTTCTGGGTCTCTGCTTCCTCCTCTGTAAATGAGGGGGTTGGGAAAGATGGTTTCTCAGTCTCTCTTCCAGCTTTAAATTCTAAGATAACCCCTATTAAAAGCCAAAGGGAGAAGAGACAGTTGTGAGGTATTTCAGCATGGCAGCTAAGGATCAAATGAGATAGACTGGAGTATTTGGTCAAATTCTGCTTTTCCTGGAGGGGTTCCAAGTCAGGCTAACTTTGCCTAGAGAGCAGGTGCAAACTAGAACTGGAAGAATCCAGATGAATATTATTCCCCAACAACTGGCCAAAGAAAAAGGAAGGAGTTTGAAAAGTAAAGGTCCTTGGGGCTGAAGAACAGACTTGAACTGGCTATACTATCAGCCTGAATATCAGTGGTTTCACTGCTTTGGATCAGTTCACAACTCCACCAGCAATGAATTAATGTCCCGACTTTGCCACATCCCCTCCAGCACTCATTACTTTCCATAGCTGTCATGTTAGCCAATCTGCTAGGTGTGAGCTGGTACCTCAGGGTTGTTTTGATTTGCATCTCTCTAATTATAAGAGATTTAGAACACTTTTTCATGTGTTTATTTTCTTTGACTGAAAATTGCCTATTTATGTCCCTTGCCCATTTATCAATTGGAGAATGACATTTTTTTGAACAATTTTTTGTACAATTGGTTTAGTGCTTTATAAATTTGAGTAATTAGACCTTTGTCAGAGGCTTTTGTAATGAAGATTGTTTCCCAATTTGTTTCTTCCCTTCTAATTTTGGTTGCATTGATTTTGTTTGTACAAAACCTTTTTAATTTAATGTAATCAAAATTATTGATTTTACATTTTGTGACTCTTTCTAAGTCTTGCTTGGTTCTAAAATCTTTACCTTCCCAAAAGTCTGACATGTATACTATTCTGTGTTCACATAGTTTTCTTTCATTCACCCATTCTGAGTTTATCTTGGTGTAGGGTGTGAGGTGTTGATCCAAACCTAATCTTTCCCACACTGTCTTCCAATTTTCCCAGCAGTTTTTATCAAATAGTGGATTTTTGCCCCCAAATCTGGGATCTTTGGGCTTGTCATAGACTGTCTTGCTGAGTTCACTTACCCCAAGTCTATTCCACTGATCCTCCTTTCTGTCTCTTAGCCAGTACCAAATTGTTTTGATGTGAATATCAGTGGTCTCACTGCTTTGGGGGGAATAAACCTGTCTTTCATCCTTGTTTCCATGGCTACCAAAGCAAATAGAAGTCATATGCAAGGTCATAATTTGAACCCAGGAAATTCTCTCTAAATTGGACAATTATTAGTTTTTCTGGTTCAGCTGTATAAGACTGAGTTGTTCTTTTTTAAACAAAGTCAAGTTACTGGCAGGTAGCGCTTGACTCCTATTGTTGGTAGCAGCAGGGTTCCATCTGGTCTCTGACAAACTCTTGGGGGACAGTTATTGGGAAACTATGGCCCTTACTTAACAATGCACAAAGAGCACGTATTAGATAAGTACATGGGTAGGCACCCATGGCAGGTAGAGCTGCAGAACTCCTAGGCAGTACGGAGAAGGAGCTCAGACTGAAGGTTGAGGTATGAGCTAGGGCAGTGATGGTGAACCTTTCAGAGATTGAGTGCTGTGTCCCCCCTCCCCCCACCCAGAGACCAAGCGCCCCCCCCCCACACACACACACCTTACCCTAGACAGGGGAGGGAGGAAGTGCTCCCATTGGGATGCTGGCCAGAGGGGTGGGTGATATCCTTGGGCACATGGAGAGGGGAAGGGAACAACTTGTCCCAAGTTCCTCTGGCTTTCTAGTAATGAACTCTGGCAAGCCATGGTGCACATGTCCAATAACGAGGGCTCTGTATGCCAAAGGTTTGCCACCATGGAGCTAGGGGATTACTTCAGTTTCAGAACCTAAATTCTTGGCAACTTGGGGCCTAAATTCTAGTCTGGGGGACCTTGGACAAATCACTGTGTTTCAATTTCATCATTAGTGAAATGGGGATGATAGGCCTAACCCAGTCTACCACCTAGAGGGATCATCAGGATTTTTATCATTAATAATAATAATAATAACTCATTTTTATATAAAGTTATGAAATTTACAGAGTACTTTTCTCACAGCAGCACTTTAAGGAATTTTTACACCCATTTCAAAAATGTTGAAACAAAGACTCCAAAAAATGAAATGGTTTTCCTAAGGTCCCACAGCTGAATTCCTGAGGCAAGATTCTAATCAGATCTCTTCACTCTAGCAATCTTTCCACTATGCCTCTAAAGATGTAACAAGGATTTGGGAATTACTGAATTCTCCCAATCCAAATCTCAACAGCTTTGAGGATTTTGATCCAGGAATAATTTTGGCTCAGCTCCAGGCCAGAAATAGAAAAGGTGGAAATTGTTCAGCAGTAGGCCTTTAGCTTTGGCTGGTCTTCTATGGCTTACAAAAGGTTATAGGTTTGCTGGGTGACTTGGTCCTAACCAAGAAGCGTTCAATGCTTCAATGGACTAACACAATGACATGGTCCAGAATGGGCCAATACTGCTACAGCCCACCAGTAGGCAGGGCCTTACACATTCCTCCAAGCCAACCTCCCTTCCAGTCCCATTGCCCCAGAGTCAGTGTCCCTTCTTTAATAACTCAGCCTGGGACAGAATTCTCAGGAAACATTTCTCAGAAAGGAACATTCTCAAGCTCTCTTGCTGCTTCCCTGGCCAGAGCTGGAATGTGCCTCCCCCGCTTCCCCACGGCCCACAGGATCTAGTCCAAGTTCCTCAGCCTGGATTTTCCCATTATGAACTCTCTGCTCCCACCCAGGCCAATCCAGCACACATGATGCTCTCCTTATGGCTCCCCCTACCTGGAATGCCCTTGCCACCCATCTAAATTTTACTTCAGTCTCAGTTCAAACCAGAATTCCTCTTGATATAGCAACCATTTCTACTCCCTCCTAGTACTTACTGTCTATGCTTCATCAGGGACAGCCTTCTGAATGTCTTTTTTTGTTTTCATAAGTGTCCCCTCCCTCCCCTCCACCCTAGAGTAGAATAGAGTAGAATTCCACAGTCAGGCCCACCCCAATGCCTGGATCTCCCACCACACCCAGGGGCATGATACAAACTTGTTTAATGAATGAGAGTAGGGAACAGCCAAAGGATTACCAAGAGAGGAAACTGCAAGGAAAAAGCTCTTCAGGACAAGCTGCTGCCCATGCCCACCCAGGGGGAAGGGAGGAGCCCAGGGCAGTTAGGGCAGGGCCTCTGGCAGAGGTGACAGATCACAGGAGCTGGGCCTGTAGAAGCTTGAGGAATAAATGGCAAGTTGTCTGGGGCAGGGGATGAGATGTGGGGAGAGATCGACTCCTGGGGACTCCTCTGCAGCAAGGAGGCATTGTGGTGTAGTGGACAGCACACCAGACTGGGAGCCTGCCCCTTCATGTGTATAATTACCTGACTTAGAGATGTAAGGGACCTTAGATGTCATCTCTCCAACCCTTTCCTTTAATAGATGATAAAACTGGGGTTCGCGGAATACAAGTGACTGGTCCAAAATCCCACAGAGAGTAAGCATCAGAAATGGGATTTGAACTCAGATCTAGGGTCCCTTTTGGTTGTAAGTGTCCCATTTGAGCCTCAGGTGACAGAAGCACAAAGGGGGTGATGGAGAAATGCACCAGAAGTAGATTTACACATACTGTCTCCTTTCCTCCCAAGAACTGACGGGGTGTCCACGGGTGATCAGTTTCTAATTGTGTCTCTCCATTTTATACAATGAGTATATTTCTCTACTAGACATGGATGTTTATGGGTGAATAAACAGCAAAAACTCAGACTTCCATTCTAGAACTCTTCGGGCACCTTTGCAAAGAAAATAAGGTCACAGAGGTGTTTGACTATCACTAAGTCTGGGTGACCTCCTTGCTAAACAGGAAGATGGAAGCTGGATAAATTAGCAGGCCAAGAAAGAGTAAATTCTCACTATTGCTTACAGGAGAAAATAGTAAAATCATAAAATGTTAAGGACCTTAAAGGCAATCTAATCAAATCTCCACTTTTATCGAGGAAGAAATTAAACCACAGAGAATGGAAGTAATCTCTGCATATATGCAATTCAGGGGCAAAATCCAGACTAGAACCCTAGAACTTTAAAAACGACACTCCTCTGGTGGGGTAGGCGTCTATTCTGCTGAATACGATTCCCCTGTACCTTAGTCCTGTCTCCTCCAATTTCCCTCACTCTCCTTTGTGATATCCTTTTTTTTTTAAGCCCTTGCCTGCTGTCTTAGAATTGATATAAGGATCAGTTCCAAGGCATAAGAGCAGTAAGAGGTAGGCAACTGAGGTTAAGTGACTTGCCTAGAGTCACACTGAGGTCACGCTTGAACCCAAGACCTGTCACCAGACCTGGCTCTCTAGCCATTGAACCAACTAGCTGCCCCTTGTAAGTGATATTATTTAAGCACTTATCCTTCCTCCAAAAGAAGATAGGACAGAAATCAGGTCAGATCTGAGTAGGATAAAGATCCTTGAACAGGGGTGGCATGCCAAGTGGACTACATCAGGGTTTGGAACATTCTGTCTGTCTGACAGGTGAGTTACACTTTAAATGGGGCTCCTCTGAGTTTAGCAGGGGCTCACAGGTGTTTTTGTAATGTAATAAAGTCCTCCTTATTACCGAACCCTCCCTTACTTGCACTGATTATAAGGTAAGGCTAATTATTATAATAGCTCGTATTTATATAGTGCTTTAAGGTTTGCAAAGCATTTTACAAATACTCATTTTGTCCTCACAATAAGTCTGGGAAATAAGCGCTAACATCTCCATTTTGCAGTTTAGGAAACGGGCAAACAGAGGTTAAGTCCGAGGATCGCATAGCTAATAAGTGCCAGGTCCATTGCTCTATTCAGCATGCCCCCTGGCTGCCCAGACCTCTAAAGCCACAGGTCTAAGAAATGGCCAGCTCATAGGGGATACGTGGCGAGTGGTGGCTAGAGCTCTCCATTTGAGCAAAGTTTAAAAAATAATAAAAGCTATTACAGAAGTCCTTTGGGAAGTGCTCATACCTCCACCACCAACAAGCCTGCAGTGTCTTTGGAAATCCGAGGATGTTCTTGAAAAATGGATTCCTCTTAGAATCCAAACTCCTGAAGGCGGCGCCACGTTCTCCTTGCACCTCTGGTCCCTGGCACGTGGATACAGCCCAAGTGCTTGCTGAACGGAGCCAATCCAGAAGCAGAGCTCTAACACTTTCTATATAAATAGTACCGAGATGCTGCTTCTCTCACTTGGCAGAAGCTCCCTTTGCTCATGGCCAAAGGTCTTCCTTATGTCCCCGAGGAAGTTCTGCTTGCGTCATCTCCCATCCTGTCTCACTCACCCTCTCCAATTCATAGGCTTCTTCTGGCTTTGGTAAAATGGAGATAATAATACTTGCTTTATTTAGCTTTCAGAATTGCTGTGAGGCTCAAGTAAGATAACGAGTGGCAATGGCTTTGTGAACTTTAAAGCACAGGCAGGTGATAGCTATGGCAACAACATCATTGATGATCCATTGTTGTTAAAATCATGTAATTAATAGCAATATCTAGTTACATGGCCTTGGGTTAAGGACATGGAATTGAATTATAGAACTTTTAGGGACTTGAGTGCTAATTTGGTGAAGCCCCTTGATTTTCTGAGATGGAGAAGCTTGTGGCCTAGACAGATGAAGTGAGGACCCTGTAGTAAGGTCACTTATGGCTAATGCCAGAGCCAGGACCACGTTTTCATTCCACCATGATGATTCTCCTGCAGTCCAGTTTCCTCCTCTATACAATGGCGGTCTCTAAATGATGGTCTTCCAGCTTTGGTATTGTATTCTTTCTTATAATTATACGGAGGGCAGGCATGGGGGTCAGAAGGAACAAAGCTGGGGAACCACAAGAAGCCAGCTTACCAGTTGGTCAGATCCAAGCCCAATGGAATCTGCAAACTCAGAAGAAACAGCCATCCCTGCTTCACGTAAGCCACTTGAAAGGGCTCAGGCTTGGGAGTCAGGGGAAAAGATCACACTTGGAAAAATGCACTTAAATTACAGGCTTGGCGCGTGGAAGCTTGTTAACCAGGCATGTCTGGAGTCTCTCTTATTTCTGCATCTTTGTTCATACTATTGAAGCTATGCAGGCTAATTAATTCAAAGTTCTGGCCTTCTGTGTAGGGTCTAGGCCTTTCTCTGAGGCCTCCCCACTGCCCAGGGCCTTTCGTCCTTCTGTCAGACCCCTCAGGACAGTGGCTGGCACGTAGCAGGGACTTAACAAAAATCTGACTGATTGATTTCTCACCATGGCTTACAAGAGGAAATGGCAAAGTCATTAAATGACATGGCTAGGAAGGGCCTTAAAGGTAATCTAGTCGGAGAAAGTGAACCTTGGAGAATGGAAGTTCAAGGTCTTATCTGCAATTGAGTAGCAAAATCCAGACTAGAACCCTAATCCTCAGATTACTAGTCCAAGGCTCTACCCACACGTAACACTACCTCTTTCCAATGTCCTTAGCCTGGCCTTTCCCGTCTGGTTCTAAATCCTCCACTCCAATAAGCCAGTTGCCTCAGTTTCCCTAAAATGTCTAGCCTACAAGAGTTTTCACGCGGCTCCCTTTCTTTGCCATGCAATCCTTTTCTTCTATGCTTCTCTAAACCTTGTGCATGCTTCTGGACTCAGTTAGTGCTACCTTCTCCAGGTAGCCTTGCTTGGCCCCCCAGCGCTACCCCTTCCCCTGAGCTCCTCTAGCATCCCCCCGGACACTCCCTTGGCATCTAAGATTCTGTCTGGTTATCTTCTCCCCACAATCTCCTGCTCACAGCTCTCCTGCAAGCCCTTTGAGCTTAGAGGGAATGTCACACTTCTTCTGGTCCTTGTTTCACCCCCAAACCCTCATGCTCTATCCTAGTATTCCTTCTAAGACAGGCGAATGACACTGGAGTTAAGTCCGGGCTTACATGGCTAGGAAGCATCTAAAGATAGATTTGAACCCAGGACCTTCTGATTCCAGGCCTGGTACTCCTCACTGTCCCCAGACCTCCTTGTGGCCAGGCCCAGGGAGTCAGGAGCGTATTCTTTGACTGCCACGTGCAAGGTGAGGCTCTTCAGCCTCCGGCACATTCCGGCCAGCCCTACCTTCATGTGTCCTGTGTGCATCTGGGCCCGCTCACACATGTGCAAGAAGTACTTCACGTTGGCCTCGTCCACGATAACATACACGGCCACCTTCCTCTTAAAGCCGGCGTCCAGCAGGTCCTTGAAGATGTCCACGTCTGTGAACATGTCCATGACCACAGCAATCACCTGTCGAGAGAGGTCAGAGCAGTGAGTCTCGGAGCTGGCCCAGCTTCTTCCCAGCTCGCTCCCTGCACTAGCCGTAGGGCCGCGATCAGACACGGGACAGCCGGGAAGCCCTCAGAGATGATGGAACATCTATTCTAATGAAGCTTAGAACCTCTAGAGCCATGTTCCGCGACCTCCCCTACCAGCGGGAATTACAAATGGGCTCCTCCACACTCGGCTACTTTGATTTTTTAGGGTTTTATTGATGCGTTCTCTTCTACCGTTGTGATGTTTCTGGAAACACTTTTTTTTTTTAATATAACAAAGAAAAACAAGCAAAAATCAGGGCCACACAGTGCACACGGCTGACGATGTTTACATTGCGCCATGGTAGTCCCTCCTGCCAGCCACAAAGAGAGGGATGCCTCACCGTCTATTCTCCCTAAGACCTTCATTAAAAGAAAGCTGAAGACTTTTAGGAAGGGGGAATTCACTTGCCCAAGGCCACAGAGCGCCATAGAACTCGCCCAAGAAGTGCTCCTGGGAGAAGAGCGCGGAGGAGACTCCAGTGACTGGTCTCATAAGCAGGGACAAGGCAGATGGGAGATCTAGGGCAGCAGGCTCTGAGCCTTGCCGGTCACATGCATCTTGTCTCACCGACAACCACGGAGAGCAGACTGTCTTGGCATTAAAAATATGCGCACTTATAAGAAGAAATATTTAAAAGAACTGCCCTGGCCAGGTAAGCTGCCTAACTTGACTATCCTGACCCGTAGCCCAGGGGCTCTTGCTTGGGACCAAGCAGGTCTGGGCTGCTGGTTTTCCCATTCAGGCCATTTCAGATTCTCATTTTTAAGTTGAAAACCTTTCTAGAAGACAAACATGGTTATACAAGCTTGTCTTCCATCGTGCCATCCCAAACCCTGGGAGCCTCAAGTCAGTCCACGTCAGCACTTTCTTTTGGGTTTGGCAAAGAGATTAATTATATGTAATAACCAATTTCCACATGCATTTTCTTAAGTTATAGGATCCAAATGGCCTCCTTCCCCCCTCCTAGAGCTAGCAAGACTTCAGTTTGGGTTATACGTGTATTATCATGCAGAACATACTTCCATATTGTTCAATTCAGCACTTCTTAAGTGCCTTCTGTGTTCGAGGCACTGTGGTAGGTCCTGGGAATACACAGACAGAAACAAAAGGATCCTGCTCGAGAAATTTACATTCTGTTATCACCAATGATCACACAGATGAATAAATACACAGCATCTACATACACAGTCAGGCAAAGCAATTTCGCGGGGGAGAGCACTGATAACAGGGAATCAGGAAGGGGAAGGCTTCCCAGAGGAGGTGACCCCTGGACTGTGCTCTGAAGGAAGCGAGGGAGTGGAGGAGAGGCAGGGAAAGAGGGAAACTGTCCTCAACGCGGAGAGACCGCTTGTGCTGAGAAAGAGGCTGCTTTGAATGGAATAGAGGGGACAAAGCGCGGCGCTGGGAGGTGGTGTGGCTGAGCTTTCCCTGCCTGCCTTCTGGGCTCTCCTGCTGTCTTAGCGAGGGCAGAGACCCCAGCCTCTAGCCTCGTGGCAGGAAAAAGAAACCATGTCACCTCTGAGCTCAGGACAGGCCTTGGCTTCCAAACACAAACTCAGAGTCTACTTATTTCCGCATGGCTCCCAGCCTGGTTCCCTTACTCCCCCTATGTGAGCATTTCAAACTGGTTGGGGGCTTGAAAACCCATTCTTCATCAGATCTTCTTGAGCCCCAAACTGGGCAGGGGCATTCAGAGAGGCCAGTTTCTATAGCCTCCCACCCTGCATTCAGCTAATGGCTTTCCCTGCCATCTCCCTCAGAGGCTCACTGGTCAATCAGGGGATCATGGATGGAGAATACAAGGACTCTGCTAGGAGTCAGGAAACCTGAATTTTAGGCCTGGCTCACTGTGTGAGCTCAGAAAATTCCCTTTCCCTCTCTGGGCCTCGATTTCCTACTCTGTAAATGAAGAGTATCTAACTAGCATGGGACACTTAACCTTTCTGTGTCCTGGAACCCTTTGGCAGTCTGGTAAAGCCTCTGGACCCCTTCTCCGAACGTTATTAAATTCATAAAATAAATACTTGGTGTTGCAAAAGAAAACAATTCTACTGAAATAGTTATCAAAATGTTAGGCAAAAACAAGCTCATGGACCACAGGCTAAGAGCCTCCATCCCACAAGTGAAGGACTTATGCCAAAGAACATATCCAGCTCCAGAGCAAGAACAGTTGGAGTTAGAATACAGAACAAAGCATGAGTTTTCATCTTCGCTTATTTGTGCTTTTGGTTTTGTAGGAGTATTCTCTCAAAACGGTGGACAATATGAGGATAGATTTTGTATGATAATACATGGATGGCCCAGACCAAATGGCTAACCATCTTCTGGGAAGGGAGGGCGGGAGGAAGACAACTGGGATCATCTAACTCCAGAAAACTTATGTGGAAAATGGCTATGACATGTCATTGGTAAAATAAAATACCTGTAAAAATAACAGATCTCTGGCCCAGAGAAAGTTTCCTACGTTGAGAAGAAGGCATGGAACAGAGCAGCAGAGGCTGTGTTTCTACTCTGGCTCTGCCACCAAGCATTCTCCCTTCAGCCTGAGAAAGCCCCCTAAACTCACCCAGCTCCAGGCGGCTCTCTAGGTCTATGTGGTGCAAAGAAGATGCTGCCCAGCACTGTGGAGGGGAATGCCTTGTGCAGGCGTTCCCTCAACGATGAAATCACAAGTTGAGAGCCCAGATGGTGACACAGAGCAGGCACTGAGAGAACTCCAGCTTTGGGGACAGTTAGGGCGGAGATGAACACCTGGGAGTCCACTGCAAAGCAGATGATGGCACAAACCAGGGGAGCAGACGGGAACACCAGGAGAGAGAAGGAAGAGAATAGAAAGCCGTGGCGCGGACACGCTAGATAATCTTTTCTAACGGCGTCCTAGCCATCGCCACCGAGGAGGCCAAATGTCGGGGCGTCCCAAGAGGGAGCCTTCCTGGGCTCCACTCAAGTCCCACATCCTCCATAGAACCTCCAGTGCACAGAGATCTCTCCTGTCACCATATGCTCCTGAACTTAAAGTCAGGACCACAAATTCTAGCACAAGTTGCTTTCTTCATTGATTGCAAGCTGAAAAGGGACCTCTTAAAGGCTGTCTAGTCCAACTCCTTGATTTTACAGATGAGGAAACGGAGGTCCCTAGAGATGAAGAGAATTGCCCATGTTCTCACAAAAGAGTAAGAGCAGTTAGGGTGGAATACTGGATTCTCTGACGCCAGATTTCGCACTCTTCTCACCACACCACATTGCCTCTTGGTTCTGTATCCTGGGCTGGATTAAACATTTCTTGAAAATGGGGCAGCTCTGTGGCACAGTAGATAGAGGGCCAAGCCTGGAGATGGGAGGACTTGTTTCAGATCTGGCCTCAGACCCTTCTTAGCTGTGTGACTCTAGGCAAGTTACTCAAGCTTGTTTGCCTGGCCCTTGCTCTTCTGTCTTAGAGCTGTTACTAAGACAGAAAGTAAGAGTTAGACAAATATTCTTGAAAACAAGGACTATTTTCTTTAGGAGTATAAAGCATCAATTTAGAGCTAAAAGGACACTTGAATAGCATCTAGCTCAAGTTCTCATTTCATAAGTGGGGAAACCGAGGCCCAGAAAGAGGAAGTGCGTTGGTTTCTCCTTCCATGGCATTTATTACTAAATCTGGCTCACAGCAAACTGCATTGGCAGGCATAGCCCCTCAGCTTTGGAAGATTCACATCAGCATCCGGGGTTGTCAAAGGATGACTAATACTTGGATAAGAGTGCTGGACCTGGAGCCAGGAAGTCTGGGCTACAAATCTAGCCTCAGACACTGTTAACTGTGTGACTCTGGGCGAGTCACTTCAGTTCTTTCTCAGTTTTCTCATCAGCAAATTGGGGATAATAATAACAATCTGACCTTAAAATTATGATATTTGTAAAGGGCTTAACAAACTTAAAAGATCTATATAAATGCTATTATTTTATTTTCCCAATGACATGTAATAACAATTTTCAATATACATTTTCTGAAAATATAAGGTTCAAATTGTCGCCTTCTTTCCCTTCCCTCCCCTTTTCTCAGAGATGGTAAGCAATTTGATCTGGGTTTATTATTTTTTTTTATTTGTATTATTATTCCCAGAGCACAGAGGCTACTTTTCTTTAGTTTTCTTACTGATAAGGAGAAAAAGCCCGTCTTATGAAGGAAAGGGACAACTAGATGGTACAGTGGATAGAGTGCCTGGCCTGTTTAAATCTGACTTCAGGCATTTACTAGCTGTGTGACCCTGGGCAAGTCATTTAACTGTTTGCCTCAGTTTCTTCATCTGCAAATGAACTAGAGAAGGAAATGGCAAAGCAGTCCAGTATCTTTTTAAAACCACAGATGAGGTCCCAACGAATCAGACATGAAAAACAAAAACATGCATGGAAAAGACAAGTGGCTGCTTATGTGAGATGATTAGAAAAATACAAGGAAGGCCCTCTTCCCATAATGTCACTCTCACAGTTCCTAAAATTTTACCATTGGAGATTAATTTGTATTGCAAGGCTTTTGGTCAAGGGCAGACAAAAGCTCTAGGAGAAGCAAAAGAAGAAGGCTTTTCTGCTCCAAGGTACAGGTTCCCAACATATCAGCAAGCGTACAGAATGGCAGTTAAGTCAACAAGCATTTTTTAAGTGCTTAACTAGACCCTGTACTTTGGGTTAGGAGATGAGAGTTCTAGAACTGGTTCTGCTACATTGTTGGGGGTAGGGAAAGGGAAAGCACTGGGATTGAGAGTCAACAGGACCTGGGTTCAAGTTCTTGTAAAATGAACAAGATGCCCCTTTCAGCTCTAAAGCTATTTAAGTTATCATCTCTGTGGCCCTGAGTGTGGCTGGGTGTCTCTGAGGCCTTGTTTCCCTATATGTCAAACGAGAGGTTCCGATGATCTGTCAAGTCTCTGAGCCTGAGAGGGTCTTGGGATGGCTTCTTCTGACCTCTGTGCGAGCTCTGAGCTCAGCGGGGGGCTGATCAGCCACAGCTGGACGCTCTGGACCCTGACTCCGACTTAGAGATGCCATGTTGGTCCTCTTTGAGCATGAAGGACAAGCACCAAGCCTGAGCAGGGGCCTGCTTGGATTCTGAGAAAAGCAGGCTGCAAAGGGCGGGGAAGAGGGCCTGAGTGCCAAATCTCAGCCTCAAGGGTCAGACTTGTTGGGGCTGCTCCACCGGTCAGTATCTACTTGTTAGAACCGATTCCATTTCGGGGTCACACAAGCCCAGAGAACTGGCTGGGTCTACGCCAGGGGAGGCTCTCAGGGATTCTCTCTACCCTGTGCCAGGTAAACAGCGAGTACAAAGCTAATCGTCACCCAGTTCCGTGACTTTGTGGGACACCGACTCATCAACAGGCTTAGTTTTGACCCGAAGCTCAGTGACAGTTGGGGACACACCTGCTTCCCATCCCTCCCCTCCAACCCACCATGCAGCAGGTCTGTGAATTCCTCCAGCCAGAGGTGCCTGAGGCAGACCCATAACTGTGGGTCACCACACGATTGGAGGCCCACAATCTTGGCTCTTGCCTCCTTCCCCTCCCCCCACACCCCCTTCCTCGCATCCAGCCCAGCACCGCTTCTGCCCAAGCCCCCATCGCTCAGGGCCACAAAGGCTGCAGCCCGCTCTTGGGCGTGTTGCATGCTCTCTGCAGTGAGCTCACCCGGGCCTGGGCACAGGGCTATATTGTCCCAGGGAGCAGGCCCCTACAGGTTGGTCCTCACCCCGGCTCTAGTGGAGTGTAGCCGCCGAGGCATGTCGGTACTTTGCCACCAAACTCAGCCTCCCCATGGGGAGCCGCCCACCCACCCATTCTTTGAGGATGACTCGGGAGTAGCAATGAGCAAGACTTCCTTTGGGATGGGAAGTTCCCAGAGGGCGGGCCCAGCCCACCCGAACCTTTGGGCAGGTAACGACTTCAACCCAGCACTGTGAAAGAGACGTTTTCCTGTTTCAACACTTGGATAGTTTTTAGGACTGGAGCCTACCCAGACTGCAGACCCCTCCAGCACAGGCCTAGCTGGTGGCTGAAAACTTCCTTCCCTCGGGCTAGCCTGCTGATAAGCCTCTGAATTTAGCTGCGCTGGGCCTCAAACAATGCACATCCTTCATCCTGGGTCATGGCTGGGCTCATTCCTACAGCCTTTCCAGTTGGTAGGACCTGCCAGAGCTTGCACTTTACTGGCGCAGTCTCTGAGAAGTCAGGTCACTTCCATGTCTCAATGAGATATCCAAGGAAGCCTTTCCTGGAAGACCTGCTGCTCTCAGAACCAGCCTAGCTATCTTTCACCCCATGGAACAAATGCGTTCCAGAACAGCTTTTTCCAGTGATTTCCTGTTAAACAAATCCCATGTTCCCAACTGATTTCCACTATCAATTTGAGGTGTTTTGCAGAAAAATCTTTTGGGGCCTAGATGTAATAAACCGTTACAAATTATCTTTTTTAAAGGGTTTAGAAGAAATTTTGTAAAAAATGCAATTCCTATTTCTAAAGCTGTCTTATGAGTACATGTGTAACCCAGACCAAACTGCTTACCATCTCTGAGAAGGGGGAGGGAAGGGAAGGAAGACGACAATTTGAACCTTCTATTTTCAGAAAATGTATGTTGAAAATTGTTGTTACATGTCATTGGGAAAATAAAATATATTTGAATATTAAAAAACTATTTTCTGAGTCAGCTAAAGAAAATAGATACTTAGTCTGCAGAGATGACTTGGAGAGGAGGCAAAATCTCTTTGGGTTTGAGTTCAAAGAACTCTGCAAGGTTAGCTAGTACCACTCTCATTTTACAGATGAAGAAACTGAAGTGCAGAGGCTAGGTTTAAGGGATTTGCTCAAATGCCCACCAAGTCAAACCAGGATTTGAACCCAAGTTCTGTGAGGTCTCATCCTGTAACACTCTTTCCTTCACATCACATGATAGCTTTATTAAAATAAGTGGCTTTCATTTAAATGAAAGATTACATAAGTTTGGTCCCAAAGAACAGAACTGGTGTCCATGGCTAGAAGTTATAGAGAGGCAAATTTTGACTCAATATAATGAAGTGTCCTAATACTAGTGACTGTCCTCAAGGGTACTGGGCTACCTCAGGCTCACTCCAGAAGAAACTCTCAATCCCAGGCATCAGTGTGGGTCTTTAATTGGAGGCAGGATCACTGCTTGTTAGGGGCACTATAGACAGGATTCATACTTTAGGTAAAGGTCAGACTAAAAAATCTTGTGAGGACTCTTTCCAAATGTTAAGACTATAGAATTCTGTTTAAAAAAAAAAAAGCTTTGAATAGTTTTTTGTTGCTTCTATTTGTTTTATTTTGGTCTAGATTTGTAATTTCATTGATGTAAGGAACTCCTGGTGTGGGAAAAACCCTCCCCATGACAGAAAGTTGCCTGGATCGATGACCCCTTATGAAATGTTTTCTTCTCTCTTCTGTGTATTTATTTGCCTCACTGAGGTCCTTTTCTTTCTTATCTTTTTCCTTTTGTGTATGTGTGTATATATCACTATCATTACCCATCAATTCCTCTCCCCAAATACAAGTCCTCCCTCATGTCAAAAAAGGAACTGTCAGGGGCAGCTGGGTGGCTCAGTGGATTGAGAGCCAGGCCTAGAGAAGGGAGGTCCTGGGTTTAAATCTGGCCTCAGACACTTCCTAGCTGTGTGACCCTGGGCAAGTCACCTAATCCCCACTGCTTAGCCCTTACCACTCTTCTACCTTGGAGCCAATATACAGTATTGACTCCAAGATGGAAGGTAAGGGTTAAAAAAAAAAAAAGGAACTGCCACAGCCTTGATAATCCTAAATCATGTTTAGTCATTTCAGTTATGTTCAACTCTTTGTAACCTTACTTGGGTTTTTCTTGGCAAAGATACTTGAATAGTTTGCCATTTCCTTCTCCAGCTCATTTGACAGATAAGGAAACTGAGGTGAATAGGGTTAAATGACTTGCCCAGAGACACACAGCTAATAAGTGTCTGAGGCCAGATTTGAACTCGTGAAAATGAAGCTAAATCATAACCAAAGTTACTTATTTGTGTAGTTGCATGTGCTTTTCCCCATCCTAGGTTTATTGCATCTTCTTCCTATAATAACTAGAGATATCAATGGTATCTTCAAATAAGAGGAGAAAGCAGCACTGTATGGTTAGAACCTAAAAACGAAATCCTCCGGCCTTGTTTGAGCAGGGAGCCTTGCCCCTTCTTATCGCCTCCCGGGCCATGGCGCTGTCCACACTGGCAAATTTCCAACAGTAATGAACATTTTGACCGCTCTGTCCCACACAATCAGCCCAGCAAACAGAATGCCTTCTCTATGCAAAGGCACTGCTATTGGGTGCTAGGGAGAAAGACGTGATCGTCCCAATCCTCAAGGCATTTCTGTTCTACTGGAGGGATATATCTGGGGTACAGAGAAGAAGAATAACGTTTCTAGGGAGCGAAGGAAGCACATTTTGAAGAAGGGGCAGCACTAACGGCGAAAGCTTCCTAGTCAGGATGACACCTTGAGCTGCGGTCTTTAGGAAGAAAGGGTTCTAAAAAGCCAGCAGGGCTAAGGAAGGAGCACACTCAGAGCCCAGAAGGCACACAGCCTAGGCCAAGGCACACAAGATGGGAGAGGGGATGCAAATTCAGGAAGCAGCAAGAAGTCCAGTTTGGAGAGAGCATGGATTAGGTGAAGAAGAATGGTGAGCATTCATAGAGTGCTTTAAGGTTCGCAAAGCACTTTATAGATGTAATCTCATGTGACTTTCACAAGAACCCTATGAGGTTCAAGGGGAGAAATGTGAAAAATGCCAGAAGGGTGACTGGAACAAGACAGTGTCCGGCTTTAGCTTCCAGGCTGAGGAGTTTGCGTTTTATCCCATGGGAAATGGGAAGCCAATGAAAGCTTTTAAGCTTGGGAAAGGTCGGATGTCCTGGCATTTATCAAATGGCTCTTAAGATACGAGGGGGGGAAATGGTACACAGCACAGTGTAATCTGCCCTATAAACATCTTCTCCATCACTTTCTGAAGTCTAGACAATCAACAAAAACATAACTCAAGCCCCGATTTGTAGTCTGCAGATTCCTGAAGTGCAGATGCCCACAGTGAAAGCTGTAACAACCCTGGCTCCAGCACCCCACTCATGAGAGCAAAGGCATAAGAAGATTGTTTGGGAAATTGTATGGAGGGTGGCCTAGACAAGGGGACCGACAAGAAGCAGAGAAACGATTCCGGAGTCTATTCTAACAGAGCAGTGAGGCAATGCAGGCCTAAACTAGGGCGGGGGCCTTGGGGGAAAGTGGAAGGATGCAAGAGAGCTTGTAGAGATAAAATCAACAGGACTACCAGTCAGTTTGGTTTTTTTAAACCCTTACCTTTTGACTTGGAATAAATACTTGTATTGGTTCTTAGGTGGAAGAGCAGTAAGAGCTAGATAATGGAGGTTCAACGATTTGCCCAGGGTCAACACTGCTAAGAAGTGTCTGGGACCAGATTTGAACCCAGGACCTCCCATCTCTAGATCTGACTCTCAATCCACTGAGCCACCTAGCTGCCCCCTCAGAGTTCTTACTAGCACCTATTTACATGTCAGAATTGTACTTGTGGTTGGGTAACAAAATGCCTATCAATGCAGGATGTTCGCAGATTTCTAAGAGTTGAAGTCTTTACTTCTGTACAAGGAGCCCTCTCATGACGCGGGACACGATAGTGGCAGAATGCCTTCGTTCTTTAAGGGGCAGGCGGGCAGGGAGCCTGCCCCAGAGGGAGCCTATAACTTTTCCAGATTGCTCGATTTAGATTTCCGGTGATTGTAAGAGCCCGGACAAAGGCCTGGGAGCCCTGTGTTGTCTTTTTCTAATTCTGACATTATATGGTTCTAAGATTCTGTGGTTCAAACTCTCTTTTTCTCCTGCTGTTCCCTAAGAGCACTAGGCTAAAACCAAAGGAAAAGCCAGCGTTAAATAGACATAGAGACACGTTCCCCTAAGACTTCCCAGAGAGGCAGTTCTAGTGTAGTAGCAAAAGGAAAAGTGGACCTGGAACCAGAGATCTGGCTGTGTAAGCCTGGCCAGGCCAGTCGGGTCACCTAAATCTACTTCCTCATCGGCAAAAGAGGGTTCTAATACTAGCACTTCCCTACCCTGACATGGTTGTTGGGAGGAAAAGCAGTCGATCTAAAAATCATTTCTATGAATGTGAAACATCATTATAATGAAAAAGCCTCCCAAAGAGAATCAACAAGAGAAGCGGCCCATAGATTAGCTGCTCTGATGGCCCCATGCCTGAATTCCATTTGGCTCCGGCTTATTTTCTTCTCCACTCTGGGTATATAGGCTCATATTCATGTTCAAGCTGGCGTAATTGATGGGTTTGGCTCTTGACAATGACTCTCCATATGATTAGGAATCTAATGCCCAGAGCAAACTGATCCCTAGCAGATATCATTTTCCCACTGACTTCCAGCATAAAACTGAAGAGGTGTTTGTGGGAAGGCTTTTGTGGCCTGGAGGTAAAAACTCACATTCAATAAAGCTGATCAGCTTCCCTGCCTTCCTCCAGCCCCCTCCCCCTCGCCCCCCCAGCTCTCTGAGTCTCATTCCTCACACCATCCCCAAGCACACTAAGCCCTGGGAAAGCTCTCCTGTTTCCAAAGCAAACTTCCTTTGGTCTTCAAAGATGGTTGCTATCTGTAGCCTTCTTTAAGGCCAATTCTATCTTCAAAGCAAAAACTAGTCACCACCTAGCAGTGTGTACCTTGCCACTTCTTGGTCCTTTCAGGGAAAAAGAGGCAGGCAGTGGTGGTGCTGGCTTCTTGTCTCACGAGGTCCTACCTTGGTCTCATTTTAGGTGATCTACCCCCTGGCCAGTGTCTGTTCCCAAACAGTAAACAGAAGAGACAAAACATGGCCTGGAAAGGGACCGGTTGGGTGCTAATTCCATGGAGGGGGGGCGCCTGCTGTAAAGTAGGTCAGGGGCTCATTCCATTTCACCTGCCCTACCCAAGACAGATGGGGACTTGTTTCATGGGGATTTGGGGCAGCACCTCACTGGGGCCAGGGAAGATGTGATCTAACAGGACTCGCGTAATCCCCAGGTACACACCCATTGCTGAGTACACGCCACCTTCCTGTACTCCGAGGTGCTTGTAAGCCTATAAATACAGAGTTCATAAAGCAAGGCAGGAGTAAGCCGGGCCCCCACTCACATCTTCCCCACAACATAAGGACTGGGTCAGATCTATTCTGGGGAAATTGGCTTCGGGGTACTGTGCCCTAGGACATTGCCCTTTTTCTTAAGAGTGCTGGACAAGGATTAGAGGCGATATGCAGAGCTCACAAAAGAGGCACAAACAGCTGAGTACTAGACTTTGAGTCAGGAAAACTGGAGTTTAAATCTGGCCTCATCCAACTACATGTATGACCCTGGGCAAGTCACTTAACTGACATCTGCCCTATTTTCATCTCTAAGTGAGAATAATAATTACACCCCCCTCCTAGGGTTGTCGTGAAGACTAAATGAGATGATATCTTAAATAAGATCTTAAAGCACCCCAAATAGCATTAGCTATTTTGATATTATCATTATTATTGTGTTCCCAATTTGGATAGCCATGCTCTTTTCTGAGAGCATAGTTAGCTCTGGAATTACTTTCCAAATCTCCCTTATCCCTTTCACCCTATGCCCTTCCAGAAACACACAAAAGAGTACTGGAGGAATCTCAGATCAGTCTGGGGGGTTGTTGGATCCAACACAGCACTGAGGTTCAAAGTCAACTACGAATGAATTACAGCAGGAGCTGTTGTACAACTGCTGACAGTGAAGAGTGTCCTCTAAATGAAAGGAGAAGGGGACAGGAGAGTCAGAAAGTGAGACAGCAGATGTCTCTGAGATTGCTTTAGATGAAGGAAGGGAAGAAGCACCTACTTGCTGTGTGCCAGGCTAAGTGCTTTACAAATATTTTGTTTGATTCTACCACAATTCTGATAGGTAGATGTTGTATTTTTATTTTACCACTGAGGAAACTGAGGCAGACAAAGGTGAAGTGATTTGCCCCAGGGTCACAGAGCTAGTGTGAGGCTTGATTCGAATTCAATCCTGACTCAAGTCCTATTGCTCTATCTACTAAGACATCTAGCTGCCCCTCAACTAGGTGTTCAAAACCTTTTTGGGTTTCATGACCCCTCTGGCAATCTGATGAAGCCTGCAGAGCCTTCCTTAGAATAATGTTTCTAAATGCATACTTTTTTTTAACCTGAATATTAGAAAGAAAACCAATTAAACTGATTCTGTAACCTCAGTCATTTTGAGGGGCTATGTTAAGGGTGGTTTAGAAAGATTCTCTGAGCGGTTCCAGCTTTTGCTGCTACTAAGCCGCCACCTTGACCAAAACCAATTAAATTGGAATTGTTATCAGAATAGATTTGAATAAAAAAGTTCACAGACCTAGATCTGCGTTGGCGAAGTATTGACACGCATGCCGACCCCGGCACAGGGGAGCTGCTCCATTCCCCTCTTCCCAGCACCCGAGGACAATTTTTGCATGCCCCACACCTCTGTCCAGCTGCCCAGAGCAAGCACTTCCTCCCTCCACTCTCTGGGGTAATGCTGGGGGTTCACAGACAGCTTGAATCTGTCCTCTGTGGACTCGAACTCAAAAACTTTCACCAGCGCCACCCTACATTAAGAAGCCCCACTTTAGACAAAGCTCATTAGACGCCATTCTTCCCCTGCCGTTATCAGCAAGGTGAATTTCCCCATTCTGGGTAGCCATGGCAGTGCTGAACTCAAATAGAAACAGGGGCCAATAGGGCCACACACAAGAATTCCTGTGGGTTACGTGTTCACTTGGAAAACCACACATTAATATTATCTACGTCTTATGTCTCTTCATTACTGATTGGCACACCGGAGTGGTTGCAGGTTGCCCACACGATTGACCCCTCTGGCCTAGATGAATGGTACATTGCTCTCTCTGGGACCTGCCACAGCCTCCTATCTTATGCCCCTTCTATGCAGAACCTCCACTCGAATGCACCAGGACTGCCTGATGTTCCCCAAACTCTATCTCCCTTCCCTGTACTTCTGCTGGTATTGTTTCCTCAGCCTGGAATGCCTTGCTTCTTACTCGCACCTACTGAAAAATCCTATGCTTCAAGGCCTAACTCAGAGGCCCCCTCTTCCATGAAATCTTTTTTGATGCTCTCTCTCTCTCCCTCCTCCGGATTCCTCTAGGCCTGCTCCACACATGTGGCACTTAGAGAAGCATCACAGAATGACAAGGGACCCCTGAGGCCTTCCCATCCAACTCTATGCTAAATCAAGAATTCCTTCCATGACACTCCCAGCCATTTCTCACTCCCTCGCAGCAGCCCATTCTGATTTTGGATAGCTTTTCTTCACCTTTCTCATGCCTCATGTGGAATGTCTTGTCCCTAATGGACTGCAAGCTCTTTGAGGGTAAGGGTGGGCTTTGTTTCTGTTTGAATCCCCCTTTGACTTTCAGCATAAGATTTTGCAAACAGTATTGCTCTCTAGATGTTTCGGTCATGTCCAACCGTTCATGAGCCCATTTGGAATTTTCTTGGCAAAGATAAAAAGCTGGAGTGGCTTGCCCTTTCCTTCTCCCGCTCATTTTACAGATGAGGAAGCTGAGTGCGAGTGAAGTGACTTGTCCAGGACCACACAGCTAGTCAGAGTCCGAGGCCAGGTTTGAACCTAGAAAGATGAGCCTTCCTGACTTCCAAGCCAGCCCTCCATCCACTGTGCCTCCGCACAGCTGGTGCTTAGAACTAGTCTGTTCAATGAAATCACTGCTCCCAGTCGGGACACCTATAGAGGAGAGTAGGACAGTCCCAAAGGCAGAAGAACTCAGGGGATTCCCCCCCAGGCTGAAGGCCATCAGTCAGGGGTGCGGCTTTACACGCAAGAAATCTTACTCTCTTCCTCACTTGGTACAAGTCCGAAGCTGTAAAACAAGCAGACGAGATGGACGGCTGCCTAGCGGAAACAACACAAGTGGAACTTGGGGGTTCTTCCCACAGGCCCCCACGCTCTGGAGGAAATGACCGGAACCAGCCCAGCACCGACGAATGAAGTAAGGCGAGAGAAAGAAGTCCAGGGCCAGGGTGAGCACTGTGCGAATGTAAGGGGCTGGCTCTCAGCATCGGGAGGGCGGGCGCTGCCTCGGGCGCGGGGCTAACCGCCTCTCGGATCTCCCGTAGGGTAGAATGAGACTCTGGGAAAGCGCGAGAGAAAACGCTGACCAAACAGGACAGCCTGGGCACAGGGCTGCTAAGCTAACGGGTGGACACCTTCAGACAAGCCAGCGTCCTTGTCCCCGAGCAGCTCACATTCTAGCAGAGGAAAACAGCACAGAGGGGTTTGGGGAGGGAGGACACAGCTGGGGATGGCCGGGAAGCACCCCGAGGCCCGACATGGAGCCCAACAAGGCCAGAGCCGTCCTGTGGAGGCCCAGGGCGGCTCCAAAGGCGGATGACCTTGATCGGGGAGTGCTGCTTTGGTGTGGGATTTGGGGTGGATCACTAACGATCTGCTGGATCTGGGTCAAGGGGTCAGACTATGGAGGATAACTCTGGACTCAGCGGGGGGAGGGCCTGCCAGTGCACACCCACGGGTGTGAGCCGCACTTGGCCTCTACGGCCCGGGGAGCACCTCCGGCACCTGTCCATCTCACAGAGCACACTTGCACGGACCTCCGTCTTTAGGGATTAAAGGCGGAGGAACACCCCCATTTCCCACGTGAGGAAAGTGGGCCGCGGGTCCGCAGTAAAGGTTGGGGATGGAGGCGGCAGGGGCCTCCCAGAGGTGAGCTGCCCCGAGGCCAAGCCGGGGAGGAGGCCGAGCAGCTCCAGGCCTCATTTCTGGCCGGGCGCCTGCCCTCTCTCCCCTCACGTGGCCTGGGTTTCACAGCCCTCCCCAAGGGCCCAGTTTCCTAGACGGAGGCCTGTCAGGTCAAACGCCCCCGTGCCGGGCTCCGTCCTGCGGGCTTGTGGCCGTCTGCAGGCGAAGGCGTGCCAGGGCTTTATTGCCGACGGGCCACAGAGCCATCCCCGCCCAGCTGAGGCCTCCAACCCCATCCCGGCTCACCGCAGGGCCTGAGGGTCTGCGCGGAGTGAAGAGCTTCAGTCTGCTCAGCCCGCCGCTGACCTGCGCACGGACGTCGGGTCTCTATGGGTAGATACAAGCGACGCGGGGAGGAGTTTCTGGTTCAGAATGCCTTCTGCCCGTGAAATCCCGCCGCCCAAAGGTCCGGCGCTGGGCTAAGAGGCGGTCCGTGGCTCGGAGGCGAGGCCCGAAGCCAAGGCCTGCCTTCACGTCGGCCCGTGACCAGGCGGATCCCTGAGCCTCTCCCCTCAGTTTTCTCCACGCAAAAGGGAACAGGAACATGCCTTCGTGGAGAGCTGCTGTGAGTGGTGGCAAAGGCCTTAGCCCGGTGCTTGGCACCCAGGAGTGCTGAATGCTCGTTTACGTGCTTGTCCCTCCCTTCCTGTCCTGTGCCTCAGCTTCCTCATTTAGAAAAAGGTGATCCTACGGTCACCCGCGACCGCACAGGGTTCCCTTAAAACACTACAGAAGCGACGCCATCACTGGGATGAAAGAGGCCCGTAGCCCGATCTACTAGGGCGTCCCGCCGCATCTGACCGGGACCCCGAAGTCTACACCCGCCACGGGACTTCCTTGACGTTTTCTTCTCCAGTGGATTAAGGCAGACGGAGATTAGGGCACTTGCCTGGGGTCGCACAACTAGCGTGACGCCACATTGGCACTCAGATCTTTTTGACTGCAGGCCTACGCTCTGCCCACTGCACCACCGAGCTGCGGGTGGCACCACCGCGATTAAGCTCCTCTTGAACTGAGTTCTGTTCTCTATCAGAATGCCATGCGTGGCCGAGACGATCTCTGTCTCCTACAATCGCTCTAACTTGATTAGTCTGACACGGATCTAACTTCCTTCTAGTTTCTGCTCCCCAGCGCCACTCGGAGCGCACTGAATCCTGTCTGCTAACAACGGGTCTCGGGCGAGGGCCGGGCGGCCTTCCCGTGGGACTCCCTCACTTCACAGATGAGCCAACGGAGGCCCAGACAAATAGCGGGCTCTGTGGGAGGACCCTCGGGGAGCAAGCGGCAGAACTGGCCTCTCGGGCCCCAAGACTGCCCGTCCGGTGCTCTTCCTTCCGCTAGCCTCTAGCCCCCGCCCTGTCGCCCACTGCATTTGGGCCAGATCCCGGCGCGGCCAGTCCCTGGAGGCAGACTCCACTGGGCTGCGGCTGTCCCCCAGCGTGGGCTCGGTCCTGGGCCCGGGTCCGGGCGGGTCTTCCTGGAGCGTGGCCAGCAGAGCATCAGATCCGCTGAAACAGCAGATGTGAGATCCTACATAGAAAAGTCGTCCTCGTGAGAAGTGCGCTCGGCCGAGTCCAGCCCGCCCCAGCTCTTTTCCGAGCCCCCACTCGAGGCTCAGGACGGAGAATGGCAGGATTTCAGACGCGGTAAGAGGCGGCCGGGGGCTCGGGGACGGCCCGCTTACGGTCTAGGACAGTCTCGGTCTCAGACCCAAGAAGCAGCCGTGACTCAGGCCAAGCCGCAAGGGGAACCCACGAGCGGAGACGGTGAGTGGCCCAAAGAAGGAAGGAAGGAATCGCTGTCCGAGGGAGCTCGGAGGAGACGTGAGCCGGGCCTCGACGGGGCCAGACGTCAGCCGGGAAGGTCGGGTGGGCGAAACAGGGCTATCGGCCCGGGAGGAAAGCGCTCCTTTGGCCGACCTGACAGTGCCGCTGGTCCCGTCTCCACCTTCCTGTACGCGCACCAGAGGCCAGGACAACTAGACAGAGGCTGACTTTGTAAAAGAAGCCCAGCCTTCTACATCCCTCCTCCTGGAGTCTAGTCGGCCGCGCCGCCCCTGCCCTTCCTCACACAGACTGTCCATCTCCCATGGCTCCACCTTTGCCCCGCTGCCCCTCCCGCTTAGACAGCACTCCCTCCTCGCCTGTTGTTGCTGAGTCCTTCTCAGTTAGGCCTGACGCTTCACCATCCCGCGGGGGGTTTTCTTGGTGAAGAAATGAGCACAGAGCCATTTCCTTCTCCTGCGCACTTTACAGACGAAGAAACGGAGGCAAACAGGTTCAGTGATTTCCCAGGGTCTAGCAGCTGGTGAGTACACGAGGCCAGCTTTGAGCCCAGGACCTCGGCCACTAGCTGCCAAACTGCCTGAGCCCTGCCTTCTCTCCAAAGCTGTGCCTGCTCGTCCCCCGCGTGCTAAGGTCCTTCCCTCACACATTCACTTTCCTTTTAGTTTTGTGGCACCGATTTGTGCATGTTCCCCATTAAAGCTCCCTCAGAGCAGGGCCCCTTTGGGCATGTCTCCACCCCGAGCACAGTATTGCCCAGAGAGTAAACAGGCACTTAATAGAGGCTCGATCTGAAAGGATTCTAACAAAGGCAATGACAGACCAAATCTAAACTAAAAGCCATGACCTTGACGAGGAACACGTGGGCAGTCCTAGCCGCTGGTTCAAATACAAACATGAAGTAAAGACAGGGAACAGGCAGCCAAAGACTATTCCATACGGAAGACCTCTGGCCTTCAGAGGCCCGCGGGCTCAACGCGGCGTGTCAACCCCGCTTTCTCCCACCTCCCCAAAAGTTGACGTCTTCGGCTGCATTAAGAGGAGCCTCATGTAAGCAATAAGGAAAGGCCTCTACCGTGGACAGTCCACTCTATGTCCCAGTCTGGGCGCCCTATTTGCGGCAGGATGTTTTCACGCTGAGGCGCGTCTGACGAGGGTGACCGGACCAGAAACCAGGCCGTGTGAGGGCCAGCTTAAAGAAGTGGGGGTGTTTAGCCTGAGAAAGGAGCCGAGAGGACTCAAGCCTGTGAAGGGCTCTCAGTGAGAGACTGGACAGGATCGTGGTTTTAGAGCGGAAATGGGCTGACGATTTCTCCTGAGCCCTTCATTTCACCGAGAAGGAAACAGAACCTGAGAGGCCAAGCAAACGGCAAAGCCCGGAGCCAAAGTAGGCCTTCGGAACCCACATTCAGAGCTCTTTCCGTTACACCCCGGCCACTCCACAGGCTTTGCTTAGGTCCAGAGACCAGCTAGGCAGCGCAGCGATAGAGCCTCAGGCCCGGAGTCGGAAGGACCTGGGTTCAAATGGGCCTCAGACCCTCCCTGGCTGTGGGATCCTGGACAAGTGACGTAAGCTCAGTGGCCTGGACTTTACCGCTCTTCTGCCTTAGAGAACGGATCTGAGACAGAAGGTAAGAGTTAAAGAGAGACTCCTTCCATCTCCACTCCTAGGAGCAATGGGAGGGAGGTACAGAGAGAGCTTTTGGCTTTAAGTAAGGAAAAGCTTCTTGGGACCTTGAGCCCTCCCACAGTGCAAGAACCCCATCCCTGGAAATGTGATGCATGACCATTTGCCAAGGCCTGCTGCAAAGGCAGAGCGTGGGCTCGCTGGATGCTGGGTCCCTGCTAGAAGCAAGATTTCAGGAGAAGATCGCTGACTCACCCATCCCTGCTCTCTTCAGGGATGCAGGCCCCGCCGTCACACCCATCTCCGCTCTCTTCAGGGATGCAGGCGCTGCAGTCACCCCCATCTCCGCTCTCTTCAGGGATGCAGGCCCCGCAGTCACACCCATCCCTGCTCTCTTCAGGGATGCAGGCCCCGCCGTCACACCCATCTCCGCTCTCTTCAGGGATGCAGGCCCCGCCGTCACACCCATCCCTGCTCTCTTCAGGGATGCAGGCCCCGCCGTCACCCCCATCTCCGCTCTCTTCAGGGATGCAGGCCCCGCAGTCACCCCCATCTCCGCTCTCTTCAGGGATGCAGGCCCCGCAGTCACCCCCATCTTCGCTCTCTTCAGGGATGCAGGCCCCGCCGTCACACCCATCTCCGCTCTCTTCAGGGATGCAGGCCCCGCAGTCACCCCCATCTCCGCTCTGTTCAGGGATGCAGGCCCCGCAGTCACACCCATCCCTGCTCTCTTCAGGGATGCAGGCCCCGCAGTCACCCCCATCTTCGCTCTCTTCAGGGATGCAGGCCCCACAGTCACACCCATCTCCGCTCTCTTCAGGGATGCAGGCCCCGCAGTCACACCCATCTCCGCTCTCTTCAGGGATGCAGGCCCCGCAGTCACCCCCATCTCCGCTCTCTTCAGGGATGCAAGCCCCGCAGTCACACCCATCCCTGCTCTCTTCAGGGATGCAGGCCCCGCAGTCACACCCATCCCTGCTCTCTTCAGGGATGCAGGCCCCGCAGTCACCCCCATCCCTGCTCTCTTCAGGGATGCAGGCCCCGCCGTCACACCCATCTCCGCTCTCTTCAGGGATGCAGGCCCCGCAGTCACCCCCATCTCCGCTCTCTTCAGGGATGCAGGCCCCGCGGTCACACCCATTTCCACTCTCTTCAGGGATGCAGGCCCCGCAGTCACACCCATCCCTGCTCTCTTCAGGGATGCAGGCCCTGCAGTCACACCCATCTCCGCTCTCTTCAGGGATGCAGGCCCCACAGTCACACCCATCTCCGCTCTCTTCAGGGATGCAGGCCCCGCAGTCACACCCATCTCCGCTCTCTTCAGGGATGCAGGCCCCGCAGTCACACCCATCCCTGCTCTCTTCAGGGATGCAGGCCCTGCAGTCACACCCATCTCCGCTCTCTTCAGGGATGCAGGCCCCTCCATCACCCCCATCTCCGCTCTCTTCAGGGATGCAGGCCCCTCCATCACACCCATCTCCGCTCTCTTCAGGGATGCAGGCCCCGCAGTCACCCCCATCTCTGCTCTCTTCAGGGATGCAGGCCCTCCATCACCCCCATCTCCGCTCTCTTCAGGGATGCAGGCCCTCCATCACCCCCATCTCCGCTCTCTTCAGGGATGCAGGCCCCGCAGTCACACCCATCCCTGCTCTCTTCAGGGATGCAGGCCCTCCATCACCCCCATCTCTGCTCTCTTCAGGGATGCAGGCCCTCCATCACCCCCATCTCCGCTCTCTTCAGGGATGCAGGCCCCTTCTCTCTCGTTAGACCCACGCTCTCCTCCTCACCCCCTCAATGCAGAGTTGGAAATGCATTCCACGACGGAGGCCACTCCTGACACTCCAGGGAGACCGAGCCGAGGCTAGTGATGAGTCGAACAAGAAGCTGGGCAGCAGAGCGGACCTCGTTCTGAGCTCGGAGCCAGGAAGGGCCGGGCTCCAATCCCACCTCTGAACTCCAGACGTGAGACTATGGGCAACTCCCTTTAACCCAGCTCTGTCTGTCTGTCTGTCTGTCCCATGCTCTGATGACTACGCAAAGGTCAGATGCTGCAGGCCAGCCAGGGCAGGCCGGCCGGCCGCCAGCACCACGAAGCACTTCTGAGATCCCTTACTCCCCCAGAAGAGCTCCTAGTTCTGCCTGAGAAAATAAGGCGGAACCACTAATGGCCAGCAACGACCAGACCAGCAGTTAGCAAATATTGGTTGAGCAACGATTCTGTCCGACGCTGTGCTGAGCAACTGAACAGGCAGCTTCAGTGCCTCAGTTTCCTCACCGGTCCGACGCCACGTTGGAATCTTTTGTCCTCCCTGTGGCGTCAGAAGGATTAACAAGACAATGTCTGGCTGGGTTATGGAAACACTCTGGTGGCAGCTTCTGTGGTTGTCCCAGGGGGAGTGACGGGAGAAGCCGGGGACTGTGGAAGGTGCTAAAAGCAGGCTACTGTCAGCACAAAGAGGAAGGCTCTTCAGTCACTCCCCAAACCAGTCTGCCCCAGCCCCTGGGCCTCCTAAGGCCATGCCTCCACCCAAGAGGCACAAAACAAGAAATGCTCATCCCACAGTCACCCTAAGGAGAAGAGTCCTCCCTGCCACAGACTGGCCCCACCTTTTTTGGAGGAAGAGGCAAGGCGGGGAATACCTGAGAGAGAAAGTTTTCCTTTTATCAGGGTTGGGTTCCTTAAAAATTATATACTGGCCATTTGGTGGCTCAGTAGATAGAAAGCCAGTCCGGAGATGGAAGGTCCTGGGTTCAAATACAACTTCAGACACTTCCTAGCTGTGTGACCCTGGGCAAGTCACTTAACCCCCATGGCCTAGCCCTTCCCACTCTTCTGCCTTGGAACTAAGACTTAATATTGACTCCAAGATAGAAGGTAAGGGTTAATACACACACACACACACACACACACACACACACACACACACACACACACACACATATATACTCCTCCCTCACATTTTAAAAATGGATTCCATGACTGAGAACTTGACCAATAAACCCAAATTAAAAGAATATTCCTAAAAACATCACCAATTTTCGGAGACCAAGACAAGTTTTATTAAAAGCAATGACAGCTAATTGCTGGACTAGACTAGGATGAGTGTAAGCAGTATAATAGATAAAGTCCTAGATATGGAATCATAAAAACCTGAGTTTAAATCTTGGCTCTATGACACAGGGCGAATCATTTCACCTTTTGGCCTCGGTTTCTTTATCTATAAAATGGGTATAATAACATCTATTTCCCAGACTGTTGTCAGGGTCGAGTGAGGCCACATGTCAAGGGCTTTGTAAACCTAAAGCTGCCATAAGAACGCGAGCTATCGGCAGGAATCGTAATGACGAAGACATCACAACAATCATGATGTGGCGTACCCAAAGAGGGGACTGGGTCACGCTAAATTCATCTTGTAGACTAGCCGTGACCTGTGGGGCTGGACCCTGGCTGACAGGAGGTCTGGGCCAGGGAGGCAGTGCAGGGGAATAGAAAGGGAGACCTTCAGCAGATTGCTGGTTCTGTTTAGTTCTGAGATAAGCAGCGTTGCCCGTTCAGTATAGAGTGAGGATCCTCAAAAACAAATCAAGAAGTGCATGGAAAGCCATCTCCCGAGTTTCTTAAAGACAGCCACAAGATAAGATAAAGGGTCGCTGATGGAGAGCAGAGCCACTCTTGGTCATCAGGCAAAAGTGTTGGGGGAAGGGGGAGAGTAGGGGCCCGGCAGGGAGGATCCCATCCGACTACAAGTCCAAGGCCTGGGCCTAGTTTCGCCCGAGCCCCGCCGGGAGCCTCCCAAGAGCCCGGCCTGAGCGCGGAGCAGGCCTGCAGGTCCTGATGCAGGCAGCCTCCGGGCAGATGGGACGTCCCAGGCTCCACAGCGGTCGGGGCTGGGCTCCTGGGAGTGGGCTCGGACTCTCAAGGCACACACGCGCTCAACTAAGGAACAGGACTGGCCACGTACCTGTGGGACAGACCACAGCGAACCGCGTCACATACAACATGAAAACCCCGGGCGGCCGGTGGCTGGACAGTATCTTAAGCAAATGCCCCCCAACCTGCCTAGGAAAGCTTGAGGGCGACATTTGCTGGGAGCTGAAGGGCCCTGTGAGGATGAAGCTATGGTGGGCATCAGCGCAGTCACGGCGAGGATGAAGCTATGGTGGGCATCAGCGCGGTCACGGCGAGGATGAAGCTTTGGTTGGGATCAGCGCAGTCACGGCGAGGATGAAGCTTTGGTTGGGATCAGCGCAGTCACGGCGAGGATGAAGCTATGGTGGGCATCAGCGCGGTCACGGCGAGGATGAAGCTATGGTGGGCATCAGCGCGGTCACGGCGAGGATGAAGCTATGGTGGGCATCAGCGCGGTCACGGCGAGGATGAAGCTATGGTGGGCATCAGCGCGGTCACGGCGAGGATGAAGCTATAGTGGGCATCAGCGCGGTCACGGCGAGGATGAAGCTATGGTGGGCATCAGCGCAGTCACGGTGAGGATGAATGTCTTGCCTCCGGGTCCAGTCTTCATTCACGCTGTCCAGCTGTCTGTGTGATGGCACCACCAAGGCATCTAATCCAGCGAGCTGCCCCTCCAGAGCCTTTCAGCAGCAGATAAGCTGGTCTCTTCTAAGTCCATTCTGCTTCTGTCGGGTAGCTGGGATCCACCCAGGGATACGGCTGACTTCCTGCTTCCCAGGAAAGACGGGCTGTCAAAGAGGATGCCAGGAATGCAGAGCCCCGTGTGCTGGCCGGGCTGAAGCAGGAAGGGAACTCGTCGAGGGAGTGGGGTTCCCAGTGGGGCCCTCTCTCCTCCTGGCCACTGGCCTAACCCCACCCTGGGAACCCTTTCATGACCTCGTTGGGAGAGGGGCAGCCCGCCCCTCCATCTCTGTGACCCTGGAGAACCCACATTCGGAGTATGCTTTCCACAAGAGAGAGGAGGAATCCATTCTCTCAAGAGAGGGCGCTGCAAGGACTGCAGTGCAGTGCAGTGGACAGGGCAATGGCTTTAGGGTTGGCCTGGAAAGGTGGCTGGCAGCGGAGGAAAGACCCCAGAGAGAGGGACCCATTGGGCACTTCCTATGCCCACCTGATCAGGTAGTCAGGCTCTTGAGTTGTGTGACTCTCCTTTGGCAGTCCCTACTGGGCTACAGTTTCTCTGCACCTACTCGCCCCTGCCCCCAGCACCTGATCAGAGAGGCTGACACCCTGGCACCAAGCTTGGCCTGGAAAGAGTCGTCAAGTGAGTCCCATTCTTCTTCATTTTGAGCACCTTGAGAGGGCCAGCTTTGAGGTCAGGAAGACCCCAGTGGGGAAGAGGGTAGAGGGGAGGGAGGAAGCAAATCTTGCTTCTAACACACTCTAACTCTGTACCATGGAGAAGTTACTCTTTCAATGTTCCAAGGCTACTCTCTAAGACCACAAATGATAGCAGATTTGGGCATCTGCCTCAGGAAGGGAGCTTCTAAACAAGTACTAAAGTGACGATTAAAAACAAAACCACAGGGCAGGACCACCCCTGACCCAGCCCAAATCCTGGGGATATAGGACTTGTTCTTCCTGCAGATAGCTCTTTACAGACATCTTGCTCCCCGTGCTCCCCAAAAGCTGTCTTGGGAGCACCAGGATCAGAGAGCAATTCACTACAAGAATGAAGGCACCAGAGAGGCTGACACCCTGACACCAAGCTTGGGCTGGAAAGAGTCGTCAAATGAGTCCCATTCTTCTGGCTAACACAAGTTTTCACTCCAGGGCACAGGTTCAGAACTGGAGGGATTCTTAGACACCCAGTCCAACCCTAAGCTAACAAATAAGGAAACCAAGGCCCAGGGGTCCTGTAGGCCATAAGTGGTAAAAGTGGGATCTGAATTGCTTTCTGATTCCAAATCTGGTACTCTTTCCATTGAACCACAATGCAGGGACCTTGTTTCCTTCAGTCTCAGTAATAACAGGTTTCCTGATGACAGCCAGTGTTGAAAAGCTCAGTTATTGCTTCAGAGTCAAGACAAACACCGCTAGGATGGGAAGCTTAGCGATCCATTGAGGCCTGCCAATAAATACCCATCTATAATCCCAGGTCAATTGTCTTTGGTTAGTGGATCCTTGTTGGGAGGGGAAGCCTTATTAAACTAAAATGACTGTCCCCAAATGAAGGTCTAGTCTTAGGCTTTTGTGCTGGCACCTACACACTTGCTTTGATTGAGCAACCACACAGTGGAAAAGCCACAAGAGGCTAGGTTCTAAAGCAGGACTAGAGGCCGCTTTGTAAGCACCTCTGAGATCATGCTCTGAAAAAGAAGCCAACACACTTCTCCAAGAGGTTGGGAAGAGGGAAATAATTATCGTGGGGTGGAGAAGGAAGAAGTTTGAAGATTTCAGACCTCATTTTAGATCAGAGTGGCAAATCCAAAGGGAAATGAGCAGACCATCTGGTTTCTATCTGCAGTTTTGTCTCTGAACCTTTGCTTACTCTTCTCCCCTTGCCTGAAAAGTTCCCCCTTCTTCAAATCTCATCCTTCAATGCCCAGGTGAAGTATCACCTCCTTCATCAAACTGGCATAGTGTGTTTCTCTTCCCAGCTAAAGTGACACAGCAATATCAAAGGACTGCAAAAGGGACAGGAATCTTAAAGGTCTTCTAGTCCAACACTTTCATTTTACATATGAGAAAACAGGTCTTTGTAATTGGTCCATGGTCTCAGAGCCAGGGTTCAAAGCCAGGGCTTTGGATTCCAAATCTAGTAGGGCCTTTTGACTCCCAGCAACTGCCTCATCGTCCACTCCACTCTCCATAGCATTGCATCATATACTGTTTCATATAGTGTCCCACTACAATGTGAGCTGTGTTTGTGAGCTGGATGGAGAATAATACATTTTACAGTTTTATGATCTTAGAAATCCAAGGGCTAAAGCAGAAACTTGACTGATGAAATAAGGGAAATTAACAGGGAGTCTTCCTCTGAGGGTGTCAATGGAGAATGACTCCAGAAACCCATATGGCTCTTATTTGCTCTGATTCCTTATTATTATTTCCTGTGAGCTTCCTGAGAACTTCCTGTTTCTTCTGAAGCTCTAGGAAAGGAGCTTGGCACAGAATGAGAGAGCTCAATAAATAAAGGGGCGTCCCTTTTTTTTTTCATTTTTCATTCATACTATATGCAGAAACCCCTTCTAACAAACATCACTAACCATGGCAAATGAAACGAGGTCACAAGAGCAGTGAGTTCTACGGAAACAATATTATGAGTAGGAACGTATGCTTAGGGAAATAATTATGTTTGGTTGGGGATGGAGGAGGAGCACCAAACTTTTATTGCTACTGACCTGTTTGGGGTGATAAGCTGAATAACCTTTTACTGCGCTAGTTATAATGTATGAATGAAGGTATTGTGAAACAACATTGATTGGGATGATATTATGCTGGGTTGTGCCTGTGGGGGTGGGTGGGTTGGTTGGAAGGAGAAGACAGTTTATAGATTGATGATGGTAGAAACTCATGGAAACTTGGTGGATAGAATAATAATGAATATTTTCAGGAAGCTACATGTATCCTATCTTCCCCAAATAGACTATAAGCCCCTAAGGAGCAGGGTATGTTGTTTTCTTCATTTTTGCCTTTCCACATAACTGCTAAGTGAAGAGATATATGGCCTGACCTAACTGGTCTACCTTCATCTCTCTCAGTTTGGGGTGTACCCCTTCCATAACCACTGCAGTCATCAGCTCTCTGTTACTGAGGTTTATTTGCAAAGCCCTTGTAGCCATGCATCCACATCTCCCTGAGGCTTCTGAGCAAGGCTCTGTTGTCTTCCAACATGAAACAACATGCCACATAGTAAGGGGATGTCACCCGGAATGCTGCTGGAATTTCCAGCTGCTGTAGGTAAAAATCCAACAGGTTTTTCCCCGATAAATCATGGTTTCATAATCATAGAGTCCTGAAGGAAAGGTGGGGCAGTAGTGGTGTGGAGATGAGGGGAGGCTGTGGAAGAGCAATAGAGTTAAAGGCAAAGGCCAAAAACCTAGAACCAAGTACTTATATACTGGTCCCAGAAGGAATGACTATGACCCTGTGCCTCCATTCCAATCCAAACCGTGGGTAGACACAAAAATCCAGAGTCTCCCAGGCCTTCAAACAGTTCACGGCTTCTTTTCCTCCAGAAAAGTCAAAGAATGTTGGAATTAGAAGGTACTTTATAGAGGATCTAATCCAACCCCTTCAATTTCCAGAGAACGCTGAAGCCCAGAGAGATAAAGTGATGTGTCTGTTGTGGCACAATAAATTAGTGGCAGATTCATGTTTGCCGATTCCCAGTCTTTTGCCCTTTCAAAAAACCAAGATCCATTCTCTTCAGCTAGCTACTGGCCTCTTGGTAAGGAGGGACCCCACAGTAGCTCCTGGTGGAGAGATACCCACTTTTCACCCCCTAGTAAGGGTTAGGAATGATTCTCAGCTACATCACATCCTTGACCTTGTAGATGGATAGTGAGGGGGGAAGGCTTTTAGGAGGGATGTCTTAACTTTACTGCTGTCAGGGTAAAGAGGCATCAGGCCACATGGGAGCAACTCAGAGGTATGAGTCACCCCCTTCCCAGACACAGGTACCTAGGGAGGGAAGTGAGCCACTGGGAGGGGGGTGTCAAGAGACCTCAGAACCCTGAAACACACACACACACACACCTCCAGAGCTAGCTCCAGTGGGGTACACGGATCCTGACACCACAGGGGGACTTCCTTGGCTCAGATGGAGCCAGCATCCCAGCCTCTTCTACTAATTAGGAGAATAGTGGGTGTGGAAAGGAGGGTGAGGCCAAGACCTGATGATTCAGGTGATGGAAACCAAGCCGAGGGGAAGAGATAAGAACTAGAGAGCATGTCAGGAAGTAGGATGTCAGCTTCAGGGTTCTGGCAAAGACCCAGAGCCTTATGAGAATGTACTCTGTCAGCATTCATCAGCGTCTCTGGACCTTGCAGCACCTTTCCGCTGACAATCACCAAATCCTGAGACCAGCCCTCATAAGCACACTTCTACTTAGAGATGCTTTAGGGGTGCGTCTTAGGGAGGGAAGACAGGGCAACAGAAGTGCTTTATCCCTCTATTTGAAAAAGGCTCTATTCCTGGGTCCCAAAGTATCACACACACCAATTGCTGACCATTTCAGAATTGACAAGAGCCTCCTAGCAGATGACAGTGAGCAGGTGCTGAACCGCTGGGAACCCATCTTTTCTCAGCCACATTCCTGAGTGACAGAACCTTTTCTTCCCATAGAATCTCAAGTGTCTTCTGCCAACAGAGACCTCAATAGCCGACCTGCACCCCCCTTCCCCCCCCCCAGTCTGAAGACAATTTCAATCTTTGTCCCCCTGCTGTGCCCACACAAAGACTAGATACCTGTCACCTCTGTGGAGCTCGGTACTGGTGCCAGCCAGGTTACAACTACTCTGGTCATTGGGATAGAACAGAAATAAGTTGTCACCTAGAAAGCTGCTACCTAAGGTGGCCTCCCACAGGGCCTCAGGCGTCCTCTATCTGGCTCCATCATTCCTATGTCTGTCTGTCTGGGAGAGATTAGGACTCTCTGAATTCAGTTCCCACAGGACTGAGTTTGCAGTTTGGCTTTTGGGTCCTGATGCTTCCCCAGCCATGAAACCACTGCTAACTGAGAGGAGAGGCCCCTGGGTTCCTAAGCTGTCCTTAATGGGATGCAGGTGTGGAATTTCCAGGTCAGATTACTCCTTTGGCTTTTAGACTTGGTGAAAAATTAATGCCAGTCATTCTGAATCTGAACAATACCCCCAGCAGGGCTCCTAGGAAGGAGGCAGCATAGTTCAGTGAGAGCTCTGGATTGGAAGTCAGAGAACTGAGTCCAAATCCCAGCTTGCTTACTGCTTGGGAGATGGTGAACAAGTCAGTTTACCTCTCTGGGTCTCAGTTTCCTTATCTGTAAAATGGGGTAGAAGGAGGGGGACTAGGTGAATTCTAGGATCTCTTCTGGTTCCAAATCTATGATTCTATGAGCATCCAACTGGTCACAAACCAGGAAAGGGAACTAGCAATCCCTGATCCAACACCTTCCACTCATCCAGCCCAGAGTTTCCTCTAGATCTGGCTTTCCTATCATGAGACAGAGCTAAAAATAACAATGGCGTCTCAGCTCTGAGGCTATCAGAAGAGTCTAAGGGAATGCACAGAAGCATGGAATTAGAAGGTTCCTTAGAGGTCATACTGGCATGCCCTTTCTCCTCTGCCTAGTACCTAATCCAATACTTCCCTCCCACTTCGATCAGCAGTCAAAGTTAAGAAAGACAACCCCCCATTTCTGCCTTTTGCTGCTTATTTGGGGGGCCTTTTGCCACTCATTATTGAGGAGAAAAGGGGAGGAGAAAGAAAGGTCCATCAGTATTCACAAGGAGGAATAGACACAATCAATCCCTACGGTACTCCAAGGAAAAGAGGTTGGAGCAAAAGATCAAAATGAGGTTTTGCTGAGAGAAGCCTCAGTACTCTTAGGTTGCCCTTGACTGGTAGAGGGAAATGAGTCAAATGAGTTCCTCCAATTTCTAGGCTTCAGATTCTCTTTCTTTCCCCCAATTCAAAAGAGAGAATTGAAAAGCCTGGCTGTGGCAGACATAAACAAGGTGGCACGAGTATCCTCTTCTCCTCTGCTTCTGACCTGCTGCTGGCTTCCCCTCAACCACTAGGCCATTCCAGAGATCATTCCCTGTCTAACTCTCAATCAGCTAGAAAGGTGTCTACACAACAGAATTTGGCTTTGCACCCTTCTGTCCCCAAACCTCAGACCCAAAATATAGCACCTTCACCCAAGTAAACTCTTTGGTCCTTGAACAAAGATGGTTTATTAGTGAATTCAACCTAGAGGCAACAGAGCCCTATGCTTAAGAAAACACTAATCTCTAAGAAGCACCAGGATGCAGCAGAAAGAGCACTAGACTGGCATCAGGAAATACGGTTCAAATCCCCATTTTGCCAAATAATAGTTGTGTGACCTTCTGTGAACCTCAGTTTGCTCATATGTAAAAATAAAGGGAGTAGGAGCAGCTGGATGGTCCAATGGCTAGAGTCAGGCCTGAAGATGGAAAGTCCTGGGTTCAAATTTTACCAGCTGTGTGACCCTGGGAAAGTCACTTCACCCCAACAGCTTGGTCCTTATATTGCCCTACAGCTTTGGAACTGATACTTAGAATCTATTTTAAGACAAAAGGTAAGGGTTTTAAAGAAAAAAAATAAAAATAAATACATAAAAGGAGTGGGTTGAGTGATCTTGAGAGCTCTACCAGCTTTCATTCCTATGGTTCTAAGTGCAAATGTGATCAAAACAGCAGCTCATTTATAGTCAAGCAAGGCCTCTTTTAAGTGGTCTGCCCTGTTTAATAGCTTGAGGACAATGTCGAAGGTTAACACACACACATTTAAAGTGTGAGACAGGCTCTGGAAGCCACTCAATACTTCCACTGGCCTAAAAATAAAAGAAAAAAACTCAGAGCTTGACTGTAGGAGTTTGTGTTTTGAGCTGAATAGTTATTAGTAAATTGAAGGGAAGCATTATCAGCTTCATGCTCCACTTCCTTGCCTACAAAGGTGGAGCCAAAATATAACTCTGCTTCCTTTCTACTCTAAGATTCTACAAAGATTCACCCTAAATATTTTTTTTTTTTTTGCTAAAGTCTCTGAGTCTTCCTACTGGGCAACCTGCTCCCCTTGTCAAGGCTTCATTTCAGGAAAGGAAACAGGTTAGCCTATCCATGCCAACACATCCCCTGGCTCCAGAAGGAGAGCCAGGAAATCTAATCCACATCTTAATGTTGACTCAACCAGAAACAGAGGACCAGAGAAGTCAAGTGACTACCTCAGATCAAACAGCCTCGATAAGGCAGATTGTGAACTTGACCCTAGATCTCCCAATCCCCTTAGCCCAATATACCAGTTTTTCTAAGACTGAAGTATCCATCTATCTTGGCATCAAAAGGGATGGGATCATATATTTTTCAACTGTCTGCTGGTGTCTAAATCACACGCTTAGGAACACACTAAGGAAATTTCTGGCCCCAAATCCTAGCTCCAGACCCAACTGCAATCTGAGTCATGCTCACGCCCACCCTGGTCTCAGCAGACACTCATCTGCGTAGGCAGGAGCTTCCTACCATTCGCTCTGTCATAGAGGTACATGTACACACACATACACACACAGCCCTGCCACTGCCTAAAGGCAAAATATATCCAGCTACTGATTCTTCTTTAGTAGGTTTCCTTGGAAAGCAAGTCCTATGTTCCCTGAAAGGCAGCTGGGTGACCCAGTGGATAGAATCCTGAGCACGGAATCAAGAAGCCAAGTTCAAATTTGGCCTCAAATAGCTGTGACCCTGGGCAAGGCCTACCTCTGCCTCAGTTTCTTCCTCTGTAAAACAGAGATAAGAAGAGCCCCTATTTCCCAAGGTTGCTGTGAGGAATGTCTGAAAAGCTCTATAAATAGACATACATGCATAGAGGCCAGTTATTATTCCCCATCCCCATCCCTGTTCACCTTCTGTGCCTGGTGGATCATCTTCCTGACCACCTCCTTGATGTGGGCTTGTCCATCAATGGGGGGCTGCATGTACACACTGGCACGGGTGACCCCTCGGTAGGCAATAGTATCGGGCCAACCCAGGTCCAGCTGCGGGATGGAGCGGTCTGACTTCTGTGGCCAGTACTCCAAGGAGGGGACCAGGTCAGCGTCGGCGTCTCCCTGCCCATTCTCTTCTTTGTCGTGGGGCTCAGGGCCCTCGTGGGGCCCCCGCGGATCCCGAAGGTTCTCGGACCCAGGGTCGTACACTTCGATTGTCTCCAGGATCTTCTTGAGCTCCAGTTCTGACAGGAAGTCCCGGATATTCTCCTTCTTGAGCACTTCATAGAAGGCCTCGGGGCCCCTGGCCACCAGGGCCTCCAGGGCCAGCCGCTGCTCTTCACTATAGAAGAATTCGGGCTTAGACTCGCTAGAACGCCAGTTCACGTGGCTGTCGTCCAGGCACTGCACCTGGGAATACGCCATGGCTGTGCAGGGGCACGTACGCCGGTCAAGTCAGGGCGCCAGAAAGAAGGGGTGCAACTGGGGACGGAGCGAAAAGTTACACCGACGGAAGGAGGGAGAGCTTCGGAGTTCCAGCGGAGGGGACTTCAAAGGGCCAAAGGCGGTCTTCTCTCCCCCTCCCCCTTTCCGGCTCCTCGGGTCCTGAGCGCGGATGCCCCAGCAATGGTCCAGCAGCGCAGGTGGGGATTGGCACGCACAGACTTCACCAGCACTCTGCCCATAGGGAACCTGGATAGGGAAAGAGGAGGAGAGAATGAATCAGGGCCGCCCAGAACACAGGGCTTGGCTTGGGAGGTCAAATGACTCCGAAAGCTAAGGGGTTTCTAGGGGTCGCTGGCCGGAAGCTAGTCTTCTCCCTTCCTCCGGCCTTCTCTCTCCTCCCTTCCCCCAACACCAATAAAACCCCCAGCAGTAAGCCTAGGGGCCAGCATGGCCTGAGCGCGGATCTCCAAGCACTGCAAAGTGCTGGGAAGTCTGTGGACGAGGTGGGAGGTGAAGCTGGGTAAAAGGGCTGTCTCGAATGCCTCGGGGTGGGTAGGAGGAGGGGTAGGTAGGTGGTGGGGTTTCCTCTTTACCCCGGCTCTCTCCAGCAACCTGGAACCCAGTGGCCGGCCGGCCGGGAGGGCGGGCGGAGGGGAGACCGGAGCTGACCAGGTAAAGCGGAGAAAATGACAAGCGTGAGGGGACGAGTCGGAAGCAGTCGGGAGGGGAGAGGCGGGCGGAGAGAGCCGCGTGAGTCATGGCCCCGCCCTGCCCCACCTGCGAAGGGGGAGGGGCGGATCACGTGCAAGGATAGGCCCGCCCCCTCGGGCCGCGGTCTGCGCGCGCTCAGGTGCGTCTGGATCCTGGCGGAGAGCGGAGGACCCAGGAAGCTGATTCATCCCGGGTTTCTCCCCACATCTCCCAGCTCTCTCAGGGAAGGGAGGAGGAAGAGGCCCAGCGCCCCTGTTCTCGAAATCCCCGGGGATTCGTTCGCCTGACACCCCCCAGTTTCCTGCCCAGCTCCCCCGTTGTCCCTCCCGGGTACCAATCCTTATTCTTTATCCGATATTCTTGATTTCTCCCTCTCACCTCACAAATCTTCGTGGCTGCTGCGAACTTGGCAAATCCCACCTCCTCCGAGAAGCCTGGGAGACCACGACCAACAAGCCCACTACGTACTTAATCTGCTCCACACAGTCTAGGACTTTTTTTTTTTAACCCTTACCTTCCACCTTAGAATCAATATCATATATTGATTTATCTTTTTTTTTTTAATAATAAACCCTTACCTTCCATCTTAGAATCAATACTGTATATTGGTTCCAAGGCAATGGGGGTTAAGTGACTTGCCCAGGGTCACACAGCTAGGAAGTGTCTGAGGACACCTCCCACTCTAGACCTGGCTCTCAATCCACCTAGCTACCCAGCTGCCCCCCCCCCCCCCCCAGTCTAGGGCTTTTTGTACCTTCAGGAGATTAATTTTAGACCTCGTAAGGAGTTTACAATTGAAACTCTCTGAGCCTCAGTTTCCTCATTTGAAAATCCAAAACGGTGGCATGTTATAGATGAAAAGACTGAGGTCCAGAGAGAGGGAATGACAAAATCAGAATTATACAGTATGGTGGTGGCAGCAGGCAGACCCAAGATTAGACTGCAGTGGTTCTAAATTCCCTCCAGGATTCTCCTCTACTCCAGAGTTGTATTGGTTTGTGTTATTTTCCCCAGTTATAGACAAGGTCTTCCGGTCTTGGCACTCTCCCAGGATCTATTGGAGGGCCAGATGCAGAACCTCAGTAGAGATTTACTCTACTGTTTTCACTAATTCTCAATGATGGAGCTGTTAGCCAATACTCAGGTTTGGTTTTTATGTTTTATAAGCCAGTGTGATGTGTACTGAGATTTCTGAAAACTACATACAAAAACTACATACAAAAAAAAGTATAATTTTTTTAAACTGCCTCTTAAGGGATGAGAAAAGAAATTTATGTATAAGAATATTTCATTACCTAATGATAATTATGCAAATTTTCAAAGTGCATGTATGTTTATTTTTTTTAAAGTATTTGGAAGCAAGAAAAAAGGAATTTACATATAAATATTTCATTGCCTAATGGTAATTATTCTTAAAGTGCACTTAGGTTTATCTTTTTTTTTTTATAATAAGCCCTTACCTTCCATCTTAGAATCAATACTATGTATTGGTTCTAAGGCAGAAGAGTGGAAAGGGGTAGGCAATGGGGGTTAAGTGACTTGCCCAGGGTCACACAGCTAGGAAATGTCTGAGGCCACATTTGAACCCATGACCTCCCATCTCTAGGCCTGGCTCTTAATCCACTGAACTACCCAGCTGCCCCCAGGCTTATCTTTAAAAAAAATAATAATAATTTGGAAGAAAAAAAAAAGACATCTTCCTCTTCAGGGTTCTGTCCCTGCAATGGTACTTGCCTTCTGAATGACTAGGCAAGTTGTTTCTCTTGTCTGCCTCTGTTTCCTTACCTGTAAAATGAGAGGGTTGGTCTAAATGATCTTTGTGGTCTTTTCCAGCCCTAGATCCACAATGCTATTTCTCTATGGCAATTAAAGTGACATAGTTGAAAGGAGAGTGGCCTTCCAGTTGGCAAACCTGGTTCCAAACCATGGTTTGGTGACTGGAAGATCACTCTCCCCTACCTCAGTTTATTTGTAAAATAGAGATTTGATTATTAGACTGAATGATGCTTAAGGTTCCACCAGCTCTGAAATTTTATAGTGCCCAGGATAGAATGCTGGGCCTGGAATCAGGAAGAGCTGAGTTCAAACCCAGCCTCAGACCTTTAATAGCTGTGTGACCCTGGACAAGTCACCTGACCCCCATTGACTAGCTCTTACCACCCTTCTGTCTTGGAACCAAAATACGATTTTGATTCTAAGATTGGTAAGGGTTTGTTTAGTTTTAATGAGCTAGAGATGGAAATGGCAAACCACTCCACTATCTAAACCAAGAAAACCCCAAAAGGAATCACAAAGAGTTGGGCATGACTGGGGGGGGGGGGGGGAGAAAGGACTAAATAACTGGGGTGCTTTATATTTCCTTCACCCTTATTATTCAAATACACTTCATACAGGGAAGCTGGGTCCCTGATGGAGGGCTCTGAAGTCCATCATTTTAGGGGGAGCAGATCCTTGGGGTGGGTCCTCTGAGGACAGGCTCCAGAACAAGCTCAGCTACCTGGACAGAGGCCTTGGCGTCCCTGGAGCTTGGGGGCCCTGGGTTATGGGGTGGTGCAGCTGCCACATCTGATGGCCAAAGCCTCCTTTAAACAACTGCCTGGGCAGGGAGGGGTTTAATTGACCAGAGTCTTAGAAAAGCCCATTAAAAATGGACCTGCTCTTTGGGCTGCCCCTCCTCAGCCTAATGACCAAGCTAGTTTGGAAGGAGACATTGAACTATAGGTGATGAGGTTGCAAGCTTCAAGAGAGCAGGGACCATCTTAACTCCCAGCTCTGAGCCAGGCCCAGAGACTTGTGAAGTGAATGGATGATGGGTTTGGAAATTTGGTGAATAAGCAGTACAATAAGCAATGGAAGAGGTGCTGGCCTAGCAGTCAGGAGTCCTGGATGCTCACCCCAGTTTTTGTCATTGTCTGATGGGTGACCTTGAGGCTATCTTTTGTTTTTCCTAGTATCCCAGTGCTTAGCAGAATTCCAGGTACACAGCAGGTGCTGAGAAGCAGAGCTCTGAACCTTGATTTTCAGTCTAGGACTCTAAAAGTCTTGGCATCTAATCCCTGTAAAGCCACTAATTGCCTCTGCAATCTTGAGTAATCTCTTTCTCTAAGCTTCATCTGTAGAAATAGAGATTTGGATTTGAACTTGAAGGTCCTTTTCCAGTTCTAAATGATGTCATCCCTTTCAAGCCCTAAAATGCTATGAATCATTTATATTGTCTTCCTCCTGGGAGCAGCTAAAGAGAATGTTAGAAATTAAAATTTGAAATTGGAATCAGAAGACCTGGGTTCAAATCTACCTAAGGGTTCATAGACAAGTTATTTCATCTTGCTAAGCCTCAGTTTCCTTATCTGTATAACAAGGGGGCTAGACTAGATGATCTCAAGAGTTTCTTCCCGCCTGAAATCTGTGATTCTAAATTAGGTATGGGCAGCTAGGTGGTGCAGTGGAAAGTCTTTCCACACTTGAGTTCAAATCCAGCCTCACATACTTACTGGATATGTGCCCCTGACCAAGTCACCTAACCCAGTCTGCCTCAGTTTCTTCATCTGTAAAATGAGCTGGAGAAGGAAATGGCAAATCACTCCAGTACCTCTGCCAAGAAAACCCCCAAAAGAGGTCTCAAAGAGTCAGATACAGCTGAAATGACTGAATGACAACAACAAAATTAGGCTTGAAGATGCCAGGCAAGGTGTACTATTTCTAATCCTGGACTGCTAGACTATGAATAGGTAAAGCAAGCCCAGTGAAGCCTTTACCATATATAATAGTTATATCTAAGCATCATTCTCTAGCGGTTACGGAATTTTCATGTTTGAGTTACAAAGCTTCTTTTACCCCCAAAGGGGACACCTGCTCACCAGTGGGATTGTGACCAGGACCCTTAAAAGTAGTGCAGAGGAAACCCCCAAGTTAAGATTCCAGCTCTCTTGTTTTGTACCTGTGTGACCTTGAGCAAGTCACTTGCCCACTCTAGGTCTTGGATTCCTCAGTGTAAAATTGGGGAGTTGAAAAATAAATGACTTCCAAAGCCCCTTCTTGTCCTAAATTTATAATCATCAATGCTCCTCAGTATCTGGGTCATTCACGGAGGTAGACATGGCGTAGATAGAGGTGGTTTCTTGACTCAAGTTCAAGATTAAGGCTAGGCCATCTGGTCTGATTCATATCAGAAAGGAATCCCTGTTATATTTGACAAGTACTTGCATATCCAGCTCATTGAAGACCTCTAAGGACAGGGAACCCATTACTTCTCAAGATAACTTCTTCCAATTTTGGACAATCCTAGTTGTTAAGAAGGTGTTCATGATTCCCCTCTTTGAAGGTTTTCCTGACATCTGACTTCAATTTCCCTCTTTGCAGCTCTTGCCCATTGCCTCTGGTTCTGTCCTCAGAGGCTAGGACAAACAAACACAATCCCCTTCCCATGCAACAACCCTTCAAATAGACGGCACAGCTATAATGCCCACTCCGAGACTTCTCTTTTCCAAGTTAAACATCACCAGTTCTTTCACCTGCTCCTGATATGACATGGATTCAAAGCTCTTTAGCATCCTCCTTAGTCTCCAGTTCACAATGGACTGTCTTCTGGCCTCCTAGAAATGTGCTTGTCCTGCCTCAGTCAGAGCCCATTCTTCCCTCCATTCTAACCTTAGGACCAAGCAAGCCTCCTCCCTTCCTCTTGAATGGGTCCTACACTGGGAGTTTCCATGTTTGGATCCACTGTTTATTATTGTTGTTTAAAAATGTAGGGTTTTTTCATTGTTCAGCAATAAATGCCCAGCACAAGAATAAAGGAGGCAGTGTTTTGTGCTAGGCATATTTTAATTGGTTGAATAAATAAATAAAAAAAAGTTAATGACTCTGTGATTCTAAGCCAGATGCCCAATGACTCTTTGCTCCCTCTGAGGGAGGGTTGGGCTCAGTGAACACTATGAAACTGAGCCTGGCCCAGGGGGTTGGTTGTGTCCCAGTTAGGAGCTGTAATCAGCTGCCTCCACCCACTGAGCTAAGCTCAGGCACCTGGAACATGAAGGAAGGCTTGCTAGGTGATACACAGCACAGCTTTTGTTTACTGCTTCTCTAATAATGTGCCACACATACTCCACTTCCTTGCTTCCTTTCCTTCTTTCCCCAAGACATTCCACCCCCCTTTCTTCTTTTCCCTCCTCCTCCCTACTTCTACTTCCTTATCTCTTCCCTCTCCTGTCTCATTCTCCATCTCTCCTATCTCAAAAATGAGAGATGAATGGTGGTTGTTGGTTTGTGCCTGCATCATCTATAATACACAATTTGTCCCTTAATCACAATCCCAACCTCTATTATGCTTTCCAAAATCCCAGATCCAATTCTTAGTTCCAGGAGGGGAGAAAGCATTTACTTTTCTTCTTTCATCTAACCCACAGTATATGCCCAAAGCGAGGGCCAGAGAAGGTGATCAGGAGAATGGAATAAGTGTCAAATAAGTGCCAAGCACTCCAACAAGTGCTTTTTACAAATATTTTCTCATTTTCTCCTTACAACTCTTCAAGGTAAGTCCAATTCCATTTTGTAGTTGAAAAAACTGAGGCAAACAAAGGGTAAGTGACTTGCTCAGGGTCTAGTAAATGTTTGAAACCTAATTGGAGCTCAAGTCTTCCTTATTGCAGGCCTACTTCTCTATTCATTGAACCATCAGCTGTTCCCAGTACAGATTTCCTGATTGAATTAAAAAATAATTTGTTTTTATATCACTTGAATTTTTCCCTGTAGACTCCTTTTTCCTGGAGAGTTATGTCACAAAGTATTTTTTTTAAATAAAAGGAAGTAAAGAAAAAACCAATTAACAAAACTAATCAATGCCTTTTTTAAAATTCAAAAATATAAAGTATCCCACATCCAGATTCATTTGGTTGAAGCCAAGCTTTTGCTCCTCACTTTCAGTCCTGACTGCAACTTTAAAAAATATGATTAATGATTTTAGAAGTTGTTTATCTCCCTTTATTTGAGTCTGGTTATTTTTCTTGTTCATCAGGACCTCTTCCTGTATGGTCCACCTTCTTTCCCTTTACCATAGGAAACAGAACTCCTGGAAGCAGGAGCTAGTTTTGCCTTGCTTTGTTTAGTCGAGTTTGAGGAGGAGAGTGAAGGGACTCAAAGGGATGGGAAGGTCAGACATTCCATACTCAGCCTATTTACTTCCCACACTGCCAGATGGCTGTTGTGAGAGACATATTAGAAGACTGAAGAAGTCAACAAACCGAGAGTTGGTCAAGAGCATCATCTTTGCTTATGGAGGATTCACCAGCTAGCAGGCTTTACTTTGAGTTGTGTCACAGTCTGAGGATATTTTGAACAGAGATACTCTCCAAATAATTCTCAAGTCAACTCAAACTTATTGAACACCTGCTGTATATGAGGCTCCATGTACAATTATTGTGGGTTTTCTGTTGACTTGTGGGTGAATGGTCATAGATCTAGAGATAGAAAGCTGTCTAGTCAAACCCCCTCATTTTACAAACCAAGAAACCAAGACCCAGAGAGATTAAGTGATTTACTCAACAAGGTCACACAGGAAGCAAGCATTAACAGGTAGGCACTCTTTAGTCTGTACCATACCACTTCCTAATGAGTAAGATGCAGTCTTGACCTCAGTGGGTGAATGTTCTTTTGGAGGACACAAGAGGAATAATATAAGGCAGGGCATGATTGAATGGCCAATAAGTGACATGGACAACTAGTACTATAAGAGTTCAGAAGAGGGAGATCACTTTCAATTGAGATCAAAGTTCAGGGTAGGCTTCATGCAAAAGAAGTATTTGGCCTTAAAGAATGAGTAGACTTTCGATAGTAAAGGAATTGGAAGAACGCTAACTCAGGTTTGGGAATTGCATGAGTGAAGGAAGAGTGTGAGAAAAGCATGTACAAATTGATAGATCTGAACCTTAAAAAGTGCCTTTGCCAGAAGAGTTGTTCATCCTTCATTTTTCAAGAGGATCAGTGACATCACAGGTAATGGCTTGCATGTGAATTAAGTATGTTGTCTTTTAAAAGAAGATCCTAAAGAATGTGGCTTGAGAATGAATAAATATTGAGTTGAATTGTTGAATTGGATAGTTCCAGTTTTAATCAAAAGGAATCAAATTTCAAGTGTAGAATTTTGGATACTGTGGCAAATTGGCAGTTGAGATAGGCTTTCCTTGTGGCCATCACTTCTTGGGGCCTTCCTTGTGGCCATCACTTCCAATAGTGGAGAAGACAGTCTGGCTTGATTCACCTCTTTATAGCCCATCTCCACTCTATACCCCTTGTCTAGGGTCATTTTGGTAGGACTCAGTCTGTGGACAGAGAACACAGTAAAGTCCTGTGTCCCAAAACCCAATAAACTAGGCAAGGAGAGGATAGATCCCGACTCCAGGAGCTCTATAAGGGCTAGAAAATCTAAAGTGAGAGGAGAAACAAATGGATTAATAGTTGAGTGGCTTGAGTGAGAAGGATCAAATACATAGTTCATAAACTTTCCAAATGGAGGGCATGGGGCAGGTGAATTGGCTTTACACTTTTTTTACCTTATGTAAATAGTAGTAGGCTTGGAAAGTTGACTAATAATTATGACTACAAAACACTTTTCAGATAGAAAGTGCAGCCTAAGCAAAAATTCACAAGGGAAGTCTTCTTCTTCTCCTCCTTCTTTTCCTCCTCTTCTTCCTCCTCCCCTTCCTCCTTCTCTTCCTTCTCCCTACTCCCTCCTCCTCCTTCTCTTCCTTCTCTCTACTCCCTCCTTCTCCTTCCTCTTCTTCTTCCTCCTCCTCCCCTTCTGTCTTACAGTTCATTCTAAGTATTGGTTCCAAAGAAAACAGTGGTAAGGGCTAGACCATTGGAGTTAAGTGACTTGTCCAGGGTCATACAATGTGGAAGTATCTGGGGCCAGATTTGAACCCAGGATTTTCCATCTCCAAGCCTACCTTCTGAGATATGTTACCAATGCAGCTAAAGATCTCATGTACTGGCACCTGCCAGAAATATCTGGACCGAATGATCCCTATCCATAGCCTTTAGATGTCCACAAGGGCTGGAGCTAACCCTCTTCCTTCTCCCATCCTCATTTTATTCCTTTGTCAAATGGGAAGGATTCTGTTCCTCCTTGCAGGGAAGATTATTTGACCTCCCCAGGTCCCCTTGGTGCCCATTTGTGCTAGGAAGTTTGGCTCACTTTTAAGCCTCAAGGTTATTGTGTGGACATTTGGTTTTTGCTGACCACAAGAATCTCCACAAAGCTTTACCCATTATGGAGCCTCAAACAATCCCTGCTTTATGAGGAATTTCTCTTGTCCTTTGTAATTCTTTTCAGTTTGCATTATTGGTTGACACTTATAATACTTTGATGGTGTCACAAGATTAGAAACTTTTTATGAGTGATGTCTTGTGGCAACATTGGGAAAAAACTTAGCATTATCCTCCTTGACTGGCAGATTTTTTTTTTTTACCAGTGTCACACAGCATAACCATGACAGGAACAGAGAGAGGATCTCTGATCCTTACCTTTCAGAGGTTTAATTGAACTACTATCCAACCCACCCTCATTTGTAGCATTAAGATCAGACTTGGCAAAATAGCCATGACCTATGCGTTGCCTCTAGGTTGACGTTGAAGCAGCTACAGTAGCCTGAGCCACTGAAAACTCCACCATGTTAGCTGGCCTCGTGAAGACTTTCTCTCCTTACTTTGGGGAGGCTGGCTTACCTTCCCTTAGAAAGAATTCTGAACCTCTCCTTCTACTGACCTAGCATGGATGACAAGGCTACGGCCTCTACAGCTTGTGCATGGAGGAGGTGCCATTTTTTTTCTAGGTTGGGGTAGGCCAACTTAGCCTACCAAGAGCTTGGGAAAGGACAAAAGAAATTTGACCTGAGAGAGAAATGAAGAGCTAAGCAAGTGAGGGAAGAAAGGTGGTAGAACTTGGAGAAAAGTGAGAGGGCTAAATTGGATTCCTACCTTCCGAGATGAAAATGATTGCGGTGGAAACAAGGACAGTCCCTGGATCAGTGTCACTATTTGGGGAGCAGAACCTGGCCATGGGATAACCTCTCTCTCTCTAATTCTCTTCCCACTACTTTGTTTTTCAGATGATGTGGGCTGTGTGGTGACATCTGAATGCCTGAGGGCCTGTGGGATCGAAGTGGGCTGCTCCAACATCGCTTACCCCAAACTAGTGATGGAGTTGATGCCCATGGGTAAGGCGAGGATCCAGCCAAGCAAGCCAGGCCAGTCAGCTCAGCACCTAATTGTTTTGTGGCCTGGGTGGAGCTGAGGCTATGCTTCCCCTGTGTAGGAGTCTCACCCATAGGGACTGTCCCAACAGTCCAATCAAGCCATTGGCCAAGTTTCCTAAATGTCTCTAGTTTAAAATATTTCCAAAAGGCTGACCAGGACATTATTATTGCTTCTCCTGAGATCATAGCTTGCTGGGAAGTTGAGAAGCTGATTCTGGCCTTGGCCTTTGCCCTGGATTGCTTATTTGGGTTTCAGTTGGGAAGAGCTGCTCTCCTTGGATTCCCCACAATACCTAGTTGGCCCCTGCTGCTAACCACTCTGGCACCCTTCGCACTGACCTACATACACCAGGTTTGGACCAATGGAAGGGAAAAGACTGGGGAGTTCATCTCAGATGCCACTCATTCAGTCAACAAGCATCTATTAGTCCTTACTATGTGCCAGGCACTCTGCTCAGTGCTAAGGGTAAAAAGAAAGCCCCCCAAATGGTCTTTAGAAGTCCATTCCAATGTTGAGGGTGAGGAGCTTGAAGAAGGGATGCCCTTCTCAGAGCTGCTCAGGGTCATTCTCAAGGCCATTAGGCAGTGACCAGGGGCTCAGATATCTGTTGTTTTCTTCCCACCTCATACATATCCCCTAAACTGCTGCGATCCTCCTCTCTAGATATTTTTATAAGCTGCAGATTTCAGCTTTATGTAAGGATGAACTTTCTTAACATTTAGGGTTATTCAACAAGAAGACAGGTTACCTCTTGACTATCACTGGAAATGTTTCAGCAGAGCCTTGATAATCATCCATCAGGGATGCTGCAGAGGGAAGTGAGGCTAAATGACTTCTAAGAGCCAGATGTTCTGTGATTTTATACTCTAGGCATCAGTCTGGAGAGGCTGGATGGAGTAGTGGGATGGAGACTAAAATTGGAGTGAGGAAGATCTGGGTTCAGTTTCTGCCTCTAATACATACTGTGTGTTCCTAGGGAAATCACTTAGCCTCTCTCTCAGTGTCTCACATAGCTCCCTAAATTCATTATATTCTAGTTACATCTAGCTAAATATAAGTTATATATTATGTGATAAGATCATAGATTTAGGGCTGGAAGAGACCTTAAAGACCATGTAGTCCAAATCCCTCATTTTATAGATAAGGTTCCAAGAAGTGAGTGATTTGCTCGTTTCATTTTTGCATGAATAAAGGAAATTTCTACATGAGTTCCCCAGATTAATGAAATCACGAGTCCAGATCAGAAAAAGGGGGCGGGGGGAAGAAATCCATGATGTTATGAAGGATCTGATTCTGGGCATTTGACTTTGTCAATCCCATTTGGCTTCTAGCTTCTAGACATTGGTCCTGAGTACCTTCATCATGGCCTCAGGGCTTTCTGCTTTACAAATTAATGAACTTTCCTGATTTTTATTTTTTTATTTTATTATTTAGTCAATTTAGAGCATTATTCCTTGGTTACAAGAATCATATATTTTTCCTCCCTCCCCTCCCTGCACTCTTCCCATAGCTAATGCACAATTCCACTGGGTTTTACATGTGTCCTTGATCAGAACCTATTTCCATGCTGTAGATGCTTGCACTAGGATGATCATTTAGAGTCTACATCCCCAACCATATCCCCTTGACCCATGTAATCAAGCAGTTGTTTTTCTTCTGTGTTTCTACTCCCACAGTTTGTCCTCTGAATGTCTTTCGTGATCTTTAAACCCCAACCAGAAGTCCAAACTTTCTTATTCCTGAATGCTTGGATCATGCTTGACTCCTTGAACCCTAATTACCATTTCTCCTTTTTTCCCCTCCTTTTTCTACCACTATCAAGATGTCCAATTTTCTCCATTTCCCTTTTATTCTACTTCTGCACACATTTCAGATACCAAAAGTGAGAATTTATTGGATTTATTTATGACAGAAAAGGATATGCAAATGCAGAAATGATATACTAGGCATGTCTGTGGAAGGTTATTAGAAACCTAGATTTAATTCAATTCAAAGAGTATTTGTTAAGGACCCATTAGGTGCACAAAGGAAGCAGTTCCTGACTCCAAGGAGCTTACATTCTATTAGGGGTTGAGGGAAACAACACATGCACAGAGAATATACAAAAATCATCTGGTAAGGGAAGAGACAAGGGGAGAACACTAAAAAGGGATCCACTCCTTCTCTGGAGGATACCTAACTTTGAACTTAACTGCCCTTCTAGGTGAGAACACGTTCCTTGGCCTCAGAAGAATTGTGAATCTTTCCTAGAATGTCCTTAGATGCTGTGGTGTTTTTCCCCATGAGTGCTCTGACTTCTTCACTGGCTTGTCCATCCCAAACTTACTGCAGAATTGGGAGGCCCTCATGTTGTTGATGGACTTTGGAACTCTGACCATGCTCTAACCTAATCACTCGCCTGAGAAGATAGTTTCAACTTTCTCAGTAAAGTGAAAAAGAGGATAAGCACTAGACCATACAATTAAAGGCGTTCTACTCAGTCCCTGAGAACTATAACAACTCACAGAGCACACAAAGGCCAAGTAGTCTGCCATGTTCTTATCTCATATTTTATAATTGTAAGTACATTGCCTCCCATCTAATAACCCAGGGATCTTCTGAGGTTTCCTTGTACAGGGGACCTTCCCCAGGATACTGGAAGAGGGAGGTATTTTCCCATCTTTCAGGTCTTTTCCCTTCTCTCCACTGTAGCTTGGGAGTTAATAACTACCTACCTAATTGGTCTGTTTCTACTTGCCCCCCTCTCCAATCTATTCTCCATATAGCTGCCAAATTAATATTCCTAAAGCATGGGTCCGACCACATCAAATACCCTGCTTAGAGATGCTCGGAGAGCTCCCTTTTGACCCTAGGATGAAATACCAGCTCCTCTATTTGGCATTTAAAGCCCTCAACAGCCTCACTACAGTCTACCTTTCCAGGCACTGTAGTCCCTGGCACACACTCTCTGACCTGGGCAAACTGGCCTACTTGGCATCTTTTATCATTTTACCTTTGTACAGGTCGTCCCCCATTCTGGGAATACGCTCCTTCCCCGTCTCTCCTTCTCAGAATCCTTGGCTTCCTTCACAACTCAGTTCTTGGGCCACTTCCTACGTGTGCCTTTTCCTGATTTTCCCATTTGTTAGTGCCCTCCCCTAATATTGCTTTGTATAGATTTCATATTTATTTACTCTATACATGTGCTCACCAATCAAATGTAAGTAGATTCCTTGAGAACACAGGCTTTTCTAGTTTTTATTTTGCACTCTAATACCTAGAGCAATGCCTGGCACTTAGCAGAGTTCATAAATATCTGTTAGATGGATAGATATCAGACCTTTATAAAAAAAAATTCTATACATATTTGCCCCAGCAAACGGTTGCCATTCTTATGCTAACTGCCTTGGTTTTGTTCGTCCATAAACGTTTCAATTTTATGTAATAAAAATTGTTCATTTTGCCTTTTGTCATCCTTTCTTTTCTTTTTTTAAACCCTTATATTCCATCTTAGAATCAATACTGTGTACTGGTTCTAAAGCAGAAGAGCAATAAAGCTTTGCCAATGGGGATTAAATGACTTGCCCAGGGTCACACAGTTAAGAAGTTTCTGAAGCCAAATTTGAACCTAGGACCTCTTGCCTTTAGGCCTGGCCCTCCATCCACTGAGCCCTCTAACTGACCCCCTGTCATCACTTTATCTCTTATTTGGTCAAGAACATTGACATATCCTTAATTGTGAGGAGTATCTCTTTTCCTTCTCTAATTTGTTCATGATAGGATCTTTTATATTTAGGTCATGTATCCATTTGGAGATTATTTTGTTTAATACTATAGAATCTAAGCCTAATTTCTGCCAAACTGATTTTCAGCTTTCCATGAAATTTTTGATTAATGATAAGCCCTTAACTCAGGGGCTAATGTCCTTGGGTTTATCAAACACTATGAACAAATATTAGGTTCCCTTGCTTCTGGGCCTTGTGCATTTAATCTATTGCATTTATAAAACTTTCTATTTTTCAATCAGGACCAAACACTTTTTATGATCTCTGCTTTTTGGTATAGTTTGAGATCTGGTTCTGCTAGACTCCTTGCTATCATATTTTTTGTCATTATTTTCCTTGAGATGCTTGACTTTTTGTTTCTACGAGTTTGTTGTTATTTAGTCCATTTTATAAAGTAATTTTTGGTAGTTAGATGTAATATTGAATCTGTAAATTAATTCAGATAATATTGTAGTCTTATTATATTTGCATTGCCCAACCATGAGTAATTAATGTCTCTGAAGTTATTTCACTCTGTCTTTATTTCTATAAAGAATGTTTTGTAGTTTTATTCAGATAATTCTTGAGTGTGTATATGCATTTTTAGGGAGACTCCCAGATATTTGCATGTTTGGTAATTATTTTCAGTGATATATATCTCTTTATCTCTAACTACTGGTTTTATTATAAATAGGCTAATGAATTTATGTTAATTTTATGGAAATATACTTTGCTGAAATTATTATTTCAATCAAATTCTAATTGAATCTCTAGGCATTTCTAAGTTAACAATTTTTGTCTATTCTTAATCACTTGATTTCTTTTTCTTGTCTTACTGCATTACTAGCATTTTAGAAAATATATCAAATAATTAAGGTGACAGCAGACTTCTTTGCTTTATTCCTGATTTTATTAGAAAGGCCTTTAGCATTTCTAAATTATACATATTAATTCTTGCTTTTAGGTAAATACTATTTTCAATATTAAGCAAAATTCTTTTTAGTCTGATTTAAAAAACAAAACAAAACTTTAACACACATACGTGTTGTATTTTACCAAACACCTTTTCTGCATTTCTTGACATTGTCATGTAGTTCTTATTGGTTTTGTTATTAATATGGTCTAGTGTATTTATAGTTTTCCTATATTCCTAAGAACCAATTCCACATTCTTAATATAATTCCACTCTGCTCATAATGTATATTTTTGCTATCTTGTTATAGATTCTGTAACAGTTAAAATTAATTTCTATGCTAAAAGTATTATATTTTTATGGGGTTTATTAAAGATTAAGAAATAAAGAAAATACAAAATAAGAAAGCATGTGCCTAGGCACAGAGGCCATTCACAGCCACTTACTCTACATCTTGAGAGTCGAGTGTGTCTAGAAGCAGAAGCAGAGACCCTAAGTAGGCGGAGAGCCAGCTTAAATACAATTTCTGTTCTTGACCAGGGTGGGAATTCAGGTGGGATTATAGGGAATTCTGGGAGCTACCAAGGACTTCTAGGAATTGAAGTCCGGGGTTCAAATCTCCATTTTTACAATTCTTAACTATCAATATTTTTTGCACTGATATTCATTAGAAATTTTTAATTTTAAAGAAATGTTTCATTTTCTTTCTCTGCACTGTCTTCCTGGTTTAAACATCAGAACCATATTTCACTCATTGTAAGAACTTGGTAGGTGGCTTTCATTCTCTATTTTTGCAAACAACTTATGTAATATTGTAATTAATTATTCTTTGAATAAATGTCTGACAGAATTCACTTGTAAATCCAACTGATCCTGGGGTTCTTTTCTTTGGGATTCATTTATGGTATGTTCAAATTTTCCCCCAAGACTGCATTATTTAAATTTTCTATTTCTTCTTTAGATAATTTGAGTGTTTTATGTTTTCATAAATATTCATCTATTTCATATAAGTTTTTAAGTTTTGTTAGCACATAATAAGGCAAAATAGTTTTGAATAATTTCCTTTATTCTTTACCTATTGTGAATTCTTTTTTTGAAAATTTTATTTAGTCAATTTAGAACATTATTCCTTGGTTACAAGAGTTACAGTATTTCCCTCCCTCCCCTCCACCCACTCTTCCCGCAGCCAGTGCTCAATTTCATTGGGTATTACTTGTGTCCTTGATCAAAACCTGTTTCCATGTTGTTGTTTGCATTAGGATGTCCATTCAGAGTCGACATCCCCAGTCACATCCCTCTCGACCCATGTAGTCAAGCAGTTGTTTTTCTTCTGTGTTTTTACTCCCACAGTTTATCCTCTGCTTGTGGATAGTGTTTTTTCTCCTAGATCCCTGCAGATTGTTCAGGGACATTGCATTGACACCAATGGAGAAGTCCATTACCTTCTATTGTACCACAGTGTATCAATCTCTGTGTGCAATGTTCTATTGGTTCTGCTCTGTTATGAATTCTAATTTATAATTTTTGAGTGTGGAACTTCATTTTCCACCTCTTTTTAAAAACTGAATTAGTTGGGGCAGGTAGGTGGCTCAGTATCCAGGATTCAAGCCTGGAGACAGGAAGTCCTGGGTTCAAATCTAGCCTTACACATTTCCTAGCTGGGTGAACAGCAGGCAAGTTACTTAACCTCCAATGCTTAATTCTTATGCTCTTCTTTCTTAAAACTGATACTTAGTATTGATCTAAGCCAGAAGAGTTAAAAAATATAATCAAATCAGCCAATGTCTTCTCTACTTTGTTAAAATTTTCAGAAAACCAATCATAGATTTAGAGATGGAAGAATGCTTAAGTGTCATTGATTCTAACTCCCTAATTTTACATATGAGGAAACAAAGGATTAGAGATACTAAATGATTTGCCCAGATTTACACCAACTAGTATCTGAGGTAGGATTTGAACACAGATCTTCACGACATAGAGTCCAACATTATCTACTATGCCATGTTGCTTGTCTTAGCAATTCAGTAATTTTTTGTTTTCAAATTTGCTATCTTGCCTTTGACTTTTCAGAATGTATATTTTTGCATTTATTTGGAGGTTTATGAATTGCTTCTTTTCTAGATTTTGTTTTTAGTTCTATGTCTCGTACATCGATATGTTCTTTTTCTCTTTGGTTTTGGTTTTCTTTTGGTTTTAGCAGTTAGGTATGTACATTTAATACATTTACATGTATTGTTTTGGCTGCATCCAAAAAGTTAAGCGACACTGTCTCATTTTTATAATTTTCTTTAATGATCTAATGATAATGTTTCTAAAATTTGTTCTTTGACCCATCGGTTTTTGTAAGATTATATCACATTGGGGTAGGTAAGTGTATAGAGAGCCAAGCCTAGAGACAGTGGCCTCAGGTGCTTCCTAGCTACATGACCTCAGACAAGTCACTTTCAACCCACTTGCTTAGCCCTTATCGCTCTTCTGCCTTGAAATCCATATTTAATAGCAATTCTAAGATGTTACTATTACAATTATCTCAAGAGACTGATTTTTGAGTAAGAATATAAATTTATTGATTATTTGAGGTTTATTGGTAAGGCCAGCATCACAACTAATAAAGTGATATAGGTTTCCTTGGCTGTCTCTCATGACCAGAGATGACCTGAGTTGAGTAAGGCAGAATGATAAATGGATTTTTAGGAACTAATTTTTCAGTCCCTTCCTTGACCATCCCAAGACATTTTAAAATGGTGATAACTAATTAAAAGGGGGCCCATCAGCCCTTTCTTAAACTGACAGGGGAAGTTTTACATGTAAGCCAGGAAAATCCTTCCCCCCTTCACTTATTAACCAAATTCTGTTAAAAAGAAAAACATTCCTGGGATTCCCATGGATAAAAAAATGTAAAAAGCAGCAGACTAGATGATATCTTTGACCCAGATTCCAGACAGAGAAATTCATAGCAATTCACCTTAATACATAGGAATTAATATAGTATATGAAAAATAAATTCTCATAATCCAACCTCAGCTTTTTGAAGAAACTGGATCTCAGTTTCCCCAGTGAAGAACCCCAAATATGATGACTATATATTATATGGAGGGTCTAACTATGATGCTTGGGTGTTTTATAACATGATTTCAAAAATAATTGATAGACTCATTGACAGGGAGCCATTAGGAGGTACTTCCTTCTGGTACAAAGATTTTACTAACAAAATTTTAGTGGCCCCTGAGAGAGACATGAAATGAATAAGTTTCCCCAAACTCTACTGTCCAGTCCATTATGTCCGAGGACTCAAAGTCTCATGATGCAGCAGTCTGATTTTTGGAGTCATCTGCTATTGCTGTCATCTTCTTCAGATTTCTGGTCCTCAGAGTAGCTCCTCTGGAAGATCTGCTTTCCCCTGATCCAGGGTCATCCCTAAAATTGCTTGAAAAGATCTTAATACAATTTAACACAGTCACTAAAATTTTGCACTGCCAACAGTTGGGTCAGATGATAACTAACTCAAGCCTTGGGATTCTACTTTTATTGAAATAAAGGATATTAATTATGAACCCCTATACTAAAGAATTTGCATTTCCTACTCCTAGCTGAACCAGATATACCTGCTTTGAAAAACTGCCAATACCAAACCGAAAGGAACAAAGTTGGTATATACCCCAATTTTTAAAAAAATTGGCATCAAAACATGTTCAATGCATTAGAAACAAGTAGAAAAAGATTTGACATATAAGTAAAATCATCTTATCAATTTTACTTTGCTTCAAAAACTTTCACTTTAATTATTATCTCACTTCCATGATTCGCTATTATGTATCATTTACTGTTTGTTTTTTATTTACCTTAATCTTCTCCAATTTTAATTCTCAATCCCCACTCAGGAGGATTGTTTGAAATTGTTTGAAAATGTTCCCAGACCATTTCTAATTGTACCACTCTGAGATACTGGAAGAATTTTAAAATCATTGATGGCAGATAATAAGGCCAATACTTTTTTATTTGGGTATAAAAAGAATTTCTATTTCAGGTCAAATAACTTTGATATTACACACCAGTAGCTTAGATATTTCAGCTTTAGACTAATAAAGATATAATGATAGTGTTTAATAGTTGTCTTCTATAGTGCCCTGATTAAAAGGAATTTTCTACGAGAGGAAAAGAAAGGGACAAAATACACACAGCATTAAAATAGGTCCTTCTAGCACAGAATGCTCTGGTTTCAGGAAAGAGTCAGAGCAAAGTTCCACACAAAGGCTCACGTCCACTTTTAGGGTGCTACAGCTAGACACAGGATTTAAATATCCCTGTTCTAAATGGATATTCCCACCTTTACCTTTCATAAAGTTGTTTTCTTAACATTCCCAGTGACAGTCCTCAGACTGTAGGAGCACTTGGTGGTACCCTTTAAGGAAAGAGTGATGGCATTTGATGAAGGGTCAGACTCTTGTATCTAAAAAATCTTCAAATAGGAGCATATTAAAAGTTCTAGAGCTTTTCTTCTGAAGCAAAATCATCATCGTTTACAGTGTAGAGTCAGATTATTGCTATTTTCTTGATGTCTCAGTATCAGTCAGGCTAAATAACTGATCTGATCTGTCATAAGAATAATTACAATCTAGACTTTCAAAGTGAATAGTAAATTTTAAAATGCAGCTACCCCATATTTGACTTATTAACAAATATAATTACATGATTTCCCAAATGATCTAAAATAAATCACCAATCATATGAAATTTAACTTATAAAGTACCTTTAACAGAGAAAAATTCAGTTTTTTAAATATGACAATACAGTTTCAAAACATTGGCAGAAGGCCTGATAAAATCTGAGAGGATCTTTCAAACTTATCTTAATAGTCCCTCTCAAATATTAAAATTTAAGAGGAAAAAAGTTAACATAATCAATATCTCACATTTAAAACATGGAACTTATGCGTAGCTAGGTGACAACAATTCAATAAGAAACATTTCTAAATTTCCTTTTAACATTTTACCAAACATTCCCAATAAAGTTATAAAACCTAACATAGAAAAAACAACTTCAAAATTCACAATTAAATAGTTCTATAAAATAAATAAATCTTTGATTACCAACTCCCTTTGATACTTAGACTTCCTCTAGACAAGGAGTAGTTATAATGGAAAAAAGGGAACAAGAATTTCAATTGATTTTATGTATTTTAAGCAAACAAGGAGATTTAAACAGATAACTTCAGTTTTCTCTTTTTAAAAAATATCCATAGTTACAATAACTTCAACAAATTAATTGATGATTTCCATAGCCAAATAATTTCCATTTAAAACTTAATAATTCAAAATTAAACTTTAGAATTAGAATTAGAATTAAAATTCAGAACTATGCATTAGAATATAACACCACAACTTTTCTAAATGTATAATTTCTTTTAAAAATTTTGTTCATTGCTTAACAATGTCCAAATTAGAGAATAACTTTTTAACATTATTCCTCTATAGTAGTTTATCTAACTGTATATCATAAATGACATTTAAAAATTTAAAATATGAAATAAAATTACAAAATTTTCAAATAATCTTACACAGAATTGCTTTATCACATCTAAGGCTCTGAATAAAATTATCTAACAGTAATTACATTTCATTAAAATAATAATTAGATTTCTTTCAAGAAATAATAACAATGAGCAATAGATTCATCATCATCATTATTATTATTTACATTGAGTCTTGATTCAATAAAATTACAACCCAATAAAGGAACTCACTTTCAATACTCATCTTGAAATTTTAGCTCCCTTTCAAAGAGCTGGAGAGAAGCACTGTGACTTATAGCAGTCTAAAATCTCCTTCTTCAAGCTGGTAAACTGGCAGGGTATGTATGGCCCACCTGAAATACCTGTGAGGAAGGGAGGAAAGGGCCTCAGAGCAGACAAGAGGAAAGACACTATGTACCCATTCTCTCTACCCCCTCCCCCAAAATAAATGTATACCTCTTTGTCAGCCCAAGACTTGCTCTGGAAAAGAGAAGATGGCAATGCAAATTAAAAGGAATATTTACATTCAGGTGGGCTTTTGAATTACAGACTTCCCTTCTGATTTCTGGAAATCCAGATGACATTGATTTCTAGTTCTATTTCACCTGCAACATATTGTAGATTTATAGGCAGTTTTGGATCCAACTCAATGCATTACAATATCTCCCAGTATCATGAATTGTCACATTCATGTTAGACTAACAAATGAGCAAATTGAGACAATTTGACCTAACACCTTGCTTTTAATTCAAAATAACAGAAATTTGACTTATCCTAAAACCATCACTAAGATTACTTCAACTGAAAATAGGTATTAATCATATAAAATCTAGCTTTTAAAACTACTAACATAACCTTCACTTCTATGTTGGAATCACTCACCCCAAATTCTCACATCATAATTTTGAAAACAAAAATTTAACAGGAAATTTTTTACTGATCCATTTAAGTTTCTAGTTAGTTGTTTGTTTGTTTGTTTGTTTTTTAATATCCTCTGCAATCTCCAGATATTGGCTACTATCTGGAAATACTTGAGAGAAAACTTTGCCTATTTCAGAACAAACTAAATTACAAAACAAAGGTTTTTTCTGCATTTTACAAAGAAAAAAACAAAAAAAACCCAACCAACATTTAAAAGTTAGACACAGATAGTACAACACAATAAACTACTTTATAATTTTGCAATAATGGTATATGTCAAATTAACAAAATATTAAATGTACCTAGCTTAAAATTTTTACTATTTCAAAAATAAGTAATAAAGTTAGAACAAATTCTCAGCTGAAGTTACTCCAACTTTAATATCAGATGTTACAATATAATACCTGGCCTTTAAAAAAATGCAAAAATAAAATCTAGTTCAAACTTGCTACTACAAGATAAGGATTTCAAGAGTTTCCTGGACCCTGGCTTAGTAGATTTTTCAAATTTAAACTTGCTTGTCTAAAGCAAGGCTTTTTAACATTTTGATTGCAGTCTTTCATTCTAGCCAGGAGCCCCAATTTAAAACCCTCACTACACCCAACTATTTACTCGTTTTCCATCCATTTCTCTCACTCTAGGTAAATCAATTCCAGGATTCTCAATAAATCAATTGTGGTGTTCTCAATGCTTTTAAAAATATACATTTAGCTACACACACCTAACATATAAGACATAGAGACCTTACAAAATTATACATTTTACATACACAGATAAAAGAAACACATTTAACACACACACACATATATATAATATATATATGTATATATATATATATATACAAGACATAATTCTTACCCATAGAAGAAATCATCAGGAACATCCTCTACTTTATACTTATCAGAAAAGGAATTACTCTGTATAATAAAAACTCCTACGTGGTCCCCATGTTGGAGTTAAGCAAAAGAAGGATTCATCGTGGTTGGCCAAAACTGTTATGATTAAAATTATTTTGAGACTGATTTTTGAGAAAGAATATAAGTTTATTAATTATATCAAGTTTATTGTTTAGGTCAGCATCAAAAACAATAAAATGACATATATCTCCATGATTATCTTTCATGACCAAAGACAACCTGAGCTGGGTCAGACAGCCTGATAAATAGATTTTTAGGAGTTCATTATTCAGTCTCTCCCTTGACCATCCCAAGACATCTTTAATTGGTACTAGCTAATTAAGAAGTCGTCCATCAGACCCTGTCCTTGCCCAAAATGACCAGTGAAGTTTTGCACAGAAGCCTTTTTGTTTACTAACCAAAATCTCTTAAAAAAGAAAATGTTCCCAAGGATTAAGAAAATGCAAAAAGCAGCAGACTAGATGGTATCTCTGACCCAGGTCCCAGCCACTAGAATACACAGTAATTCTATAATATATAGGAATTAATACAGTACATGAAAAATAAATTCTCACAGACAAAAGGCAAGAGTTTAAAAAAAGATTACATTAAGTCTTTTAAAATTGAATCCTTCCTTCAAAAACCCTTTATTGATTTTAATTTTATTGTACTTTGTTCAGTAATGATGTGTTTTAATATTTTTGCCTTCCTGAACTTGTTTTTGAGTTATTTATGCCCATATACATGGTCAATTTTTAAAAAGATGTTATATAAAGCTAAGATATATATATATATATATGCATATAAATATATGCTTATATGTCTTCCTTTTTATTCTCATTCAGTACTCCTCAGAATTTTGTTTTATTTAACTTTTAAAAATTGTATTCTGGTCAAATTCTTTCTTGTTTGCCTTTTTGTTAGATTTGTCTATTGTAATTTGATCAGCTTTTCAATTAAGTACATAGATACTATACTATTTGGTGCATCTATCTTATTATGTTTATATATAGATATTATTTAATTATCTATGATACTTTTATTCATAATGTAGTTTTCCTGTTTATCTCTTTTAACTCTCTATTTTTTAATCTTGTCTTGCCTGAGATCATTACCACCCCTGCTTTAAAAAAAATCACCTGAAGCATAGAAAATTTTCCCTCAGTCTTTTACTTTAACCTTTTGTGAATCTTTGTTACATGTTTATATTTCTTGTAAAGAATATATTGTGGGCTTTTACTTTCCAAACCATTCTGTTGCCCTCTTCCACTTTATGGGTACATTTATTGTTTATATTTCTTGTAAAGAATATATTGTGGGCTTTTACTTTCCAAACCATTCTGTTGCCCTCTTCCACTTTATGGGTACATTTATTCCACTCACCTTTATTGTTATTGTTATTGTGTCTTTACCTCCATTATATCCTCTTAGAATTCTTCCTCTCCTTGTCACTTCCCCCCCTCATAATTAAGAAGAAAGTGAGGAAATAAAAGGAATGGAACTGTAATTGAAGTGGTCTAATCTAACTTCTCTACCCTTCCTCTCTTCATTCAGTTTAGAACACAATCATTGGCTCTCAACTTTCTCTCCGTTTAATCCTCTCTTTATGATCTTCTCTTTTTATTGTAAAGATATTTTATTTCACCAATTACATGTAATAACAATTTTCCACAGAAGTTTTCTGAAGTTATATGATTCAAATTGTCTCTCTTCTTCCCTTCCCTCCCCCTTTCCAGAGGTAGTAAACAATTTGATCTGGGTTATATATGTATTATATTATATATTAATATGGAATATAGAATACATATTATATATTACATGCATATATGTAATATATCATGCAAAACATATTTCCATATTGTTAATTTTTATAAGAGAATTCCCATCTAAAACCAAAAACCCAGATTAATTCTGATTCCAAGAATTCTTTCTTTGGAGGTGAATAGTATTCTTTGTCAAAAGTCCCTCAGAATTGTCCCAGATCTTTGTACTATTGAGAGTAGCAAAGTCTTTCATAGTTGATCATCGTGCATTATTGCTGTTACTGTGTATAATATTCTCCTGGTTCTGCTTGTTACACACAGCATCTGTTCATGTAAGTCTTTCCAGCTCTTTCTGAAATCATATAATCTCCTCTTTGAAGAAGTTCCCTTTGCTTTGCTTGGGACTATTCCGTCCCCAACTCCATCCTCCCTTTTCATCCTCCCTTTTAAACCTTCCTTTCCTTGCTCTCCTTTCCCTGTCTTGATTCCCTGTTGAATTTAATACATTTTTACACCAGATTCTTTGTGTGTGGGTAGTTGTGTGTGCATGTTCAATTCTCCTTTGTCCAGATCAGATAAGAGTGAGGTCCATGAGATGTCTACCACCTTAGAGATTATCTCATTTTCTTTATTCATCAGCAGATGGTACAGTGAGGATGAGTAACTGATTGATGGTCCTACAGTAAATCGTTGGGAAAGTCCAGGCAAAAATCAGAATTTCTTGTGGATTCCATTGTGTTTGGCAAGGGCAATGGGGAATGGGAGGGAGGGGGAAGGTTGGTGAAGAACCTGCCTTGACAACATGATTTTTTTTTTATACTGTCAGGACTTCGGGGATTGATGATTGCTGTCATGATGGCAGCTTTGATATCCTCCTTGACCTCCATCTTCAACAGTAGCAGCACACTTTTCACTATGGACATCTGGAAGAAGCTGAGGCCTCAAGCAAGTGAAAAGGAGCTCCTATTGGTGGGCAGGTATGCGTATACAGTCAGGGTCCTATTGGACCAAAGGAAGGAGAGCAGATTTGCCAGTGCTCATACGGGACACACACAGTGAGGGCTTTGCTTTTGTAGCAAAGGAAGGTAAGGAAGCAACTTTGTCTTAAGAAATCTCCTTTCTTTTCCTCTTTCCTCCCTTCCTCCCTTCTCCACTTCTACAAACACTGAATACGAACTATGTGCCTAGACCTGGGCTAGATCTTATGTGTATGTTTTTATGGGCTTCAAATTGTTTTGATCTCTCACATCTATATTACAAAATTTTGAACATATATTCCACATATATGTACATATATATTTTATAATGTGCTACTATCCTATCATATACTCAACATTATAAAATACATACAACAAATGGAAATTTTAAGATGACACAAAGATGAGATAAACACTACTTAAAATTTTTATTTATTAATAAAACATTGGAAAATGGCATGAGAGGTCCTTTTTGCTCTTGAGAATAATATGATTAAATATGCTTCATTATTTTCAGAAACTTCCTATATGTGTTCTGGGGAATTAGGTAGATTTATAAATAACATTTTCAAAGAAATTAATTACTCAGTTAATTAGATTAATGTGGCAAATCAAGCAGGTGAGTTTCTTTTCTTAAAAATATTTTTTGTTGGGGGCAGCTGGGTGGCTCAGTGGATTGAGAGCCAGGCCTAGAGATGGGAGGTTCTAGTTTCAAATCTGGCCTTAGACATTTCCTAGCTGTGTGACCCTGGGCAAGTCACTTAACCCCCATTGCCTAGCCCTTACAACTCTTCTGCCTTGGAACCAATACACAGTGTTGGTTCTAAGATTGAAGGTAAGGGTTTAAATATATATGTATATGTATATATATATATATATTTGTTAAATGATACATAATCAAATACTAGTTAATTTAAATTTATTGAGAATATAATCTGATATCAGCAAGACTCATAGTTCTTTGTGTATACACCAAACTCAATGTAAAAGTAACAACTCAAAGTGGAAAAGTCTCTTAATCCAACTCAGGTCAAACGTTTCAGTATAAATCCATTCTTTCTTCTTTTTTTCCCCCCTTGTATCAGAGTTCTTTTCTTTTCTTTTCTTTTCTTTTCTTTTCTTTTCTTTTCTTTTCTTTTCTTTTCTTTTCTTTTCTTTTCAATTAGTTTATTTAGTCAATTTAGAACATTATTCCTTGGTTACAATAATCACATTATTTCTCTCCCTCCTCTCCACCCACCCTTACCACAGCCTACATGCAATTTCATTGGGTATTACATGTGTCCTTGATCAGAACTTTTGCACTAGGATGTTCATTTAGAGTCTACATCCCCAACCATATCCCTTCGACCCATGTAATCTAGCAGGTGTTTTTCTTCTGTGTTTTTATTCCCACAATTTTTTTCTCTGAATGTGGATAGTGGTTTTTCTCGTAGGTTTCTCTGAGTTAGTTGTTCAGGGTCATTGCAAGTCCATTACATTTGATTGTACCACAGTGTATCAGTCTCTGTGTACAATGATTTCCTGGTTCTGTTCCTCACACTCTGCATCACTTCCTGGAGGTTGTTCCAGTTCCCATGGAATTCCTCCACTTTATTATTCCTTTGAGCACAATAGTATTCCATCACCAACATATACCACAGTGTGTTCAGCAATTCCCCAATTGATGGGCATCCCCTCATTTTCCAGTTTTTTGCCACCACAAAGAGCGCAGCTATGAATTCTTGTACAAGTCTTTTTCCTTATTATCTCTTTGGGGTACAAACCCAGCAGCGCTATGGCTGGATCAAAGGGCAGACAGTCTTTCAGCACCCTTTGGGCATAGTTCCAAATTGCCCTCCAGAATGGTTGGATCAGTTCACAACTCCACCAGCAATGAATTAATGTCCCAACTTTGCCACATCTGGATATCCTTGATCTTTTGTTCTTCCAAATGAACTTTGTTATGGTTTTTTCTAATCTATTCTTTCTTCTTTACCTGGTTCTGCTTAATGGAAAGCATCAGACCTTAATTTCCTTTTTTCTAAATCACTCAATCAAGAAATTTATTTATCAATCAGTTTTTTTACTTATTAGGTGATTCCTATGTGCTGGGCACTGTGCTAAGCACTCTTTTTGAGCCTGAGTGTCTCCCTCTCACCCAGGTCAAAAGTCTTCAGGCCTGATCTCACTACTAAGCAGCACAGGAGTGCTGACCTGTTTCTTTCTGACCTGCTGTTGGTTTGCCCCTTCTTTGGCAGATTGGCGGCCTCAACTTTGCACATTTATGTGATCAGCTTTGGCCATCACCTCTTAGCAATCCCAAGTTCCTGGCACTACCTTGTTCAGATATTTCAGTCATGTCTGACTCTTCATAACTCTATTTGAGGGTTTTTTGGGGGGTTTTTTTTTGTTTGTTTGTTTTTTGTTTTTGGCAAAGATAACTGGAGTGATTTGCCATTTTCTTCTCCAGCTCACTTAACAGAGGGCAAAACGGAGGCACACAGTGATAAATGACTTGCCCAGAGACTGTTTTTACCACTAAAAAAGGGGGAATAATGTGTAACAAGATGGTCAGGGCAGATGCAGGTCAGGTTGTGAAGGGCTTCCAGTGACCAAAAGAGAAGTTAATACTTGATACCGAAAGTACTGAGCTAGGGGAGGTGACATGGTCAGACCCAGACTTTAGAAAAAATCACAAGGTATGTGGAAAGTAGATGGGAGGGCAAAAGACGAAATAGGCATTTCAGTAATACGCCCGAGGGACCATGAGAGCCTGAACTAGAGTTTCCGCTATGTTGGTTGAGTTAGATGACTAGGAAAAATGTTGGGCCTTGAAGTGTGGGTAGGAATCAAATAGGTAGAGGTGGTAGACAGAGCATTCCAAATGGAGGAAACATATTTAGTGAAGAGCTGTTGTCTGGTTTGGTTAGAACATGGGATATATCAAGTAGAACCAGGAAATAAAGTTGGGAAAGAAGTCTGGGGCCAGAGATTGTGGAAGGCCTTGAATGTCAAGCTAATTAGTTTTGTTGGACTTTATCTATTGCAAGTAGGGAGCCATTAAAAATTGTTTTATGGAAAATGATCTGATTAGGAGGATAAACTGGCAGCACACAAGGGGTGGAAAGGAGGGAGACAGAGAGGCCTGAGTCCTTAAATACTTCTACTCATGTTCCAGGTTGCCCAGAGGAAAAAATATTTCCTGGCATTGACCTCCCCCATCCCCTCCCTCTGCCCCCTCCCCGACATTGCTCATCAGAAAGCTAAAAATAACCAGAAGGCTGGGTAAGTTCGGGATAAGAATTCTAGGGGCAGCTAGGTGGCTCAGTGGATGGAGAGCCAAGCCTGGAGATAGGCAATCCCTACTTCAAATATGGTCTCAGATACTTCCAAGCTGTGACCCTGGACAAGTTACTCAACCCCAGTTGCCTGGCCTTTATTCCCCTTCTACCTTGAAGTGATATTTGATGGAGTATCCATTCTAAGGCAAGGTTAAAAAAAAAAAAGAAATCTGATGATCCTATGCCCCCTAACCCTATACCCAACACCTTGGAATATGCAAAGCAAGAGCTTCTTCCTGTTCCACAAGACCTGGTGGAGCACGTTGTGTGCCAGCTCCTTGGTTGAGGCCGTGGAATCATCCCCTGTAAGCCCACAATCTTGTTTGCATCCAGCTTAATTATCTTACAACAGATCTAGCAGAGGCTGATTTTAGGATGGGGGGAGGCTGCAGAAATGACCCAAATCTGCTGCCTCCTGCTACAGTCAGCACCTCCTGTTACAACCCCCCCCCCAAGATCTTGGAATGCAATTCTGTATAAGGTAACCTCTGAATCACAGGTTTCTGGGAAGCCTCCAGATTTTGCCTTGAACCTGATTGTACACAACTTTTCTGCCTTTCCCAGTCTTCTTAGGTTCTGCATCTCTGACCTGGTCCTCTGCAGGAGATTCCAATGATCTGATATCTCAGTGGAGAATAGCTTCCTCAGGGAAGCTCAGGGCACAGACAGGGCAGAATGAGTGCAGTTAGCAGGCCTGACTTGGCGGAAAGACTCGTTGAGTCTCTTCCAAGTGTTCCCTTTTTTTCCCTTCACAGCTCTTCTGGCTCATCTCATTTCCCTGCCCTTTGAATCACCCTCTCTTTCCTGGCTAACTCACTCCAGCTCCCCACTCCTAGTCCTGTTCTTTGGTTCACTGGAGAGTCAGAGCCAGGCTGAGGATGAATTCTGTTTGAAGAATTCCCTTGAATTTGAACTCTGTTCTGGCCACACAGAACCTGGTGAATTCAAATCAAGTATTTATTAATTCTAAATCAATGAATCAGTAAATATTTATATATCAATATTGATTCATACTATGCACCAGGCACTCTACTAAAAGCTGGTTATACAAAGGACAGAAATGTAGTCCCTGCCCTCAAGGGAGAACATTTACACAACAAAGTATATAGATATAGATCCATACAGAATAAATATGTGTATGTGTGTCTAACAATATTTATACAGAAGAGATGAAAGGTCCTCAGAGAAGAAGACGTTACAGCAGCTGGAGGGCCAGGAGAAGTCTTCCGGAATAGGAGAGATTTGAGCTGAGTCTTGAAGGGAACTGGGGAAACTGAGAATCAGTGGAGGGGACACAAGCATGGAATGATGGGAGAGAGTCTCTGTGTGGTGCTGGAAGAGAATAAGGTGTAGGAAGACAGGAAAGGTAGGAAGCAGGCAGCTTATGAAGAACTCAACTCGATTCACTTCAACAATCTATGAGATGAGAGAAGTGGGGAATCTAAAGATAAAAAATGGAAATGGTAGCTGTTCTTTGGGAGCCTGTAGTCCATCATCCTTCAGTTCTAACTCAAGCAACAAATATTTAAGCACCTGTCTGTGTCCAGCAAGTACTAGATGCTACTTGTCACATGTATGTATGGGATTGTGATTGGGGGTTTAGACTTTTAAGAAATCACTCTATAGCAATGATGAATAATTTGTACAACCCAGAGCAATTGCTTGTCGGTTCTGGGAGAGGGGAGGGAAAGAAAAGGAATCGTGGAAACATGGAAAAATATTTAAAAAAAAGAAATTAGAAAAAAGAAACATGACTAAATAACAATAAAAATCTTCAAAGATTTGGGGAAAAAAAGATACTAGATACTAGAGATGCTATCAACCTGTACAAAAACTCAATAGTGAGCCCAATAGTGAGGCATTTATTTGGAGTTATTGTTGTTATTCAGAGTGGTCCTCCCCTTCCTGACCCCATTTCGGGGTTTCCTTGACAGAGATACTGGACTGGTTTGCCATTTTTACCATTTCCTTCTCCAGCTTGATTTTACAAGTGAGGAAACTGAGGCCAACAGGGTTACACAATTACAAAGTGTTGGACCCCATCTGGAGTTTTCTTGGCAGAGATCCTGGACTGGTTTGCCATTTCCTTCTCCAGCTCATTTGACAGATGAGGAAACTGAAACAAAGGATTTGAACTCAGACCTTCCTGACTCCAAGCCCAGCACTCTAGCCACTGTGCCACCTAGCTGCCTCCTCATCCAGTGTTGAGGAATTACAATTTGACAATGTGTTGCTTTACTCTACCAGGGAAGAACAGGGTGAGAGGGGAGGAAGGGGATTCTTTTAGGGTATAGTCATGGGAAACAGAAGGAGGGCAAATAGCCCTCCTGGGCAAGTCACTTAACCCTCATTGCCTAGCCCTTATCACTCTTCTGCCTTGGAACCAATATTGAGTATCTATCCCAAGACAGAAGGTGAATGATTAAAAAAAAAACACAATAAAGTAGTAGAAACTCCCTGAGAGTTTACTGAATAGGGAGGTGACGTGGTCGGACCTGTGTTCTACAGTCACTGTGGTGACTTTGTGGAGGATGATTTGACCTGGGAAAATCCATGGCAGGGAGGCAATAGCAATAGTCCAGACAGGAGGGGATAAGAGCATAAACGAGGGTGGTGGCTGTATGGGAAGAAAGAAAGAGTCAGATGCAAGAGAGGTACTATGAGGTAGAAATGACAAGACTTGGCTACTGACTGAAGTTGTGGGTTGTAAATCTAGGGTGGCAGCCATGTTGGCAAAAACACGGCACGTGTGCCCCCATGTGCCAGTCCCCCCCCTCCACCACGCCTGAGGACATGTTTCACATGCTCCCTCCCTTTGCCCAGTAGCCCACTTCTTCCCTCTAATGTCTGGGATAATGGGGGGCTCACACAGGTGGCTTGAAGGTGCTGTTTGGGCACGTGATCTCTAAAAGATTCACCAGCACTGGCATAGAGGCTACCAGTCTGGGTGTTCCTAACAGAAATAAGGAGCTGGAAGAGAGAAAGATTTTTGTTTGTTTGTTTGTTTTGGCAGAGGAGAAAATGGAGTAGAAATAATGAGTTCTCTATTGGATGAGTTTGAGATTCCTACAGGACATCCAATTTGAAATATAGAATAGGCAGTTGGTGATGGAAGACTGGCACTCAGGAGAAAAACTAGGCATATATATATATACACATCCATACATATATGTGTGTAGAGAGAGAGAGAAAGAGAGGGAGAGAGACACACAGAGAGAGACAGACATAGACAGAGAGAGAAGGAAAGAGAGTGAGAGAGAGAGAGAGAGAGAGAGAGAGAGAGAGAGAGAGAGAGAGAGAGAGAGAGAGAAGGAGAGAGAGTGAGAGTCATTTGGATAAAGTTGGTAATTGAACTCAAAGGAAACAATGAGATCACCAGGTGAGAGAGAGAAAGAAAGAGACAGACAGACAGAGACAGAAATGGAAAGACACAGAGAAAGAGAGAGAGAGAGAGAGAGAGAGAGAGAGAGAGAGAGAGAGAGATGGAGAGAGAGAGAGAGAGAGAGAGAGAGAGAGAGAGAGAGAGAGAGAGAGAGAGAGAGAGAGAGAGTGAGTCCAGGACAGAACAGAGTGAGTGAAAATCTAGGGCAGAGCCTTGGAGTAAACTCACCCGAAAAAGTCCCTAAAAAACAGGTGAATTTGGAAATAACCCCAATTTGGCAGTACTAGAACAAATTCACAGAAATCTAATTTTTTTACAGAATTCCAAAAGGGTGCCTGAGTAATGACCATGGGGGGAAAGAATAGAGACTGTGACTAGGAAATGGGCCAGTGATGACATCATTCATAGGAGAAGGGGAAAGAGGGAAATCCAGCTTGTATATGGGTCACACTTTAGGTTATAGCCACATTCTTCACATTTTCTCCGTCACTTCTTCCTTCCTCCTAGGCTATCAATAAAACAATAAATCAAGCCTTATTTGTAGCATGTGCTAACTTTTGAGTCATAAAAGGCTCAGACTAAAAATTTAGTGGTTGGCTCTCAGCTCCAGCGCAGCCCTGGATTTGCACAGAATACTTCCCCTTTGGGTCTCTTTGCAATCACTGTCTCCTTGTACCTTGAGTCCATCATGTTTCAGAGACTCTTGTTCATGCCCTGTGCTATAGTGGAAAGAGAATAGGTCAAAGAACCTGCTTTAGACCTAGCAAAACATGAGCTCTCCAAAGGCAAGAGGTTCTGTTTCCCTTTTTGTCTTTGGATCCCCAGAGCACAAGTACAATGCTTTTTGTACAGTAGGAGCTGAATACATGTTTGTTGAATTGAATTATTGAACTAATTCAGAGAAGTTTAATGACAAGAATGCTAAATTTAAGGTCATGAGACCTGGGTTGTTGCCCAAACTCTGCCATTAACTAGCTATGAGGCTTTGAGCAAGTTGTTGCCCTTCTCTGGGCCCCAGTTTTTTCATCTATAAAATGGGAACAATAATTCCTTTTTTAATTTTTATTTATTTATTTATTGAGTTTATTTTTTATTTTTTTCCCATTTGAATAAGTTTATCTAGTCAATTTAGAACATTATTCCTTGGTTACAATAATCACATTATTTCCTTCCCTCCCTTCCACCCACTCTTCCCGCAGCCAACTTGCAATTTCAGAACCCATTTCCATGTTGTTGTTTACACTAGGATGTTCATTTAGTGTCTATATATATCCCCAACCATATCCCTTTGACCCATGTATTCAAGCAGTTGTTTTTCTTCTGTGTTTTTACTCCCACAGTGTTTCCTCTGAATGAGGATAGTGGTTTTTCTCATAGATTCCTCCAGATTGGAACAATAATTCCTAACCTCTCTCCAACATGTTTTGAGGCTCAACTGAAGTCTAGATGATCCGCTTGGCTCTGCCATTCACTGTTTGTATTCTCTTGGGCAAGTCACTAACCCTTTCTGGCCATCACTTTTTCCATTTATAAAACAAGGGAGTTAGACTCAGAAGTGTGAAATTTGAGGTCACCAGCAAAACTCCCCAGGGCAGCTCAAACCAGATTACAAACAGAATTGGAAATATTAACAAAATAAATAAAAATGCAATAAAACTTAAGAGAATGTTCATTGGAGGTTCTCGAAGTCCATTTGACACCATCAGATACCAAGATTTCTGAGTTGCCCTTCCAAGGTCATATTTTGTGATTCTGAATCTGATTCTAAGCTCTCCCAAGAGGAAATTCCAGCATTAGCCTACTCCTATGGAAAAGAGTCAGCCTCCTTTGGGTGGGATTTTAGAGGTCAAGAAGCTCTCTTTATGGAGAGACTACTCAGTGGTACAATGGATCATGCAATGGTGCTCAGAGTCAAGAAGCACTGAGTTCAATCCAGCTTGTGACCCTGGGCAAGTCACTTAACCTTTATTAATCTCAGTTTCCTCAACTGTAAAATAGGGATGATAACAAGGCCTGCGTCGCCTCCACCAAAATCTCCTCTTGTTCCATTTCCTGTTTTGATGGGGGCAGCAGAGGGTAAGGCGAGGGTGCCATATCTAGAGCCACAAAACCAGGAAGCTCCACTGTACAACTTACTTCCCATGTGGCCATGAACACATTTTCTATGGGCTTCCATTTTCTTCTCTATAATGAGGAGACCAGACAAACATCTTGTTAAAATGCCTACAAAATGAGACTCTTGGACTAGAAGCCCTGGATGTTCTCTATGGCCTTCTCTAGCTCCTGGGAAGATCACAGACTGAACTATTTTTAGTCATTTATACCCATTTTAATGACTTCATCAGCTGCTCTGAGGTTGGCCAGCTGTTGGAAGATGATGGAGCGCCAAGGGCTCTCGGAAGGGGGACGGTTTTGTGATTGGGCATCACAGCTATGGATCCCAACCTATCCCCCTGTTTGGGGCAGGGAGAATTACTCCTTTTATCCTCAGTCATCCACCCAGGCCTCAGGGCTCCGGGGAGCTCTCTTCCACTTGCTTTGAGATGCTGCTTGGTAATGATTGTCACTCAGAACTAGCAATCAACCCACAACCCACAGGTTTCAGCTTCAAAGACCAGTAAACAGCCAACAGCCCCCACTTAACTGGAATGGGGAGGCAGGTGAAGATTACTGACCTTGGTTTGGGGTGAATCACCAAACCACCCTCAGTGGTTCTGATAAAAATTTGCCTCACTTGTTCATTCAGCCCTTTCTGAACCTTCGTGAAGTGGGTCAGCATGAAGCAAAGGACACATTCCCTGTGGGCAGCTATTGGGGGTCTGGTCTGTCCTGGAAAGTGTGCCCTCTCTGAGCTAGATTTCACTCAGAAAGTTAGGAAGATGGCAGGAAGATGGCCTGGACACCCACTAGAGCTGAACATACTCTAGGAATTCCTGCCCTTTTCCCCCAAGTTCCTTTTCTCTGATGTTGCTTTCCAGGTCCTTGGAAACAGGATCTCCTTCAAAACGGTCCCTCATGGTTGCATCCTCTTATTCCACAGCCATTCTTGGGGTCATGAAGCCTTTTCTTCTCCATCCTAGGCCTTCATGGCCCCCTAGATTAGAAATATCTAGAAAGGACCAAGACAGTCTGAGTCCTCATAGCAACAGAGGACTGAAGGCTTCCTGACTCCTTTCCAGGTCAATCGTGACCACCAAGCCTTCCTCTTGTCTTCCCTCCTCTTCTCTCCTTCATCTTCTGTTCTTTCCTTTCCTGGCTCCCTCTTTTCCTTGCCTCTTCTGTCCCTTTCTTCTCTCTTCCTGCTTCTCTTTGCCTCTTTTTTTTCCATTTCCTTTGCCATAAAGTGTGATTCCAGTGATTGGACTTGGTTTATGCTGACCCAAGCTACCCTGCCTCAGGGTAATGCTGAGAGTTCAGGGACTACCATAGGGTTGACTTCTCAGTCCTTTTAGAGGCCTGGCTTGCTTGTGAGTGGGAGATAATAATAATAATAATTGATATTTATATGGTGCATCAAGTTTTGCTAAGTACTTCTTAGATCTCATTTGATTCTCACAACAACCTTATGAGAAAATGGCCAAGTCACTAGAACAGTCGGACTGGAGTCCCAAGCTCAAATCCTGCCTTGGCCACTTCCTAGCAATGAGACCCTGGGCAATCTCTGTCTGCCTCAGTTTCCTCTACCTCCCAGGGATGTTGGGAGGATAAGAGGAAATATCTGTGAAGGGCTCTGTACATACTATCTCTTATTCAGAGAGCATAAGTACCATTATCCCAATTTGACGGATGAGGCTCAAGGAGATTATGAATTGTATAAAATCCCAGAATCTCAGCATTAGAAGGGCCCTCAGGCATTGATGCCACTTATTTAACTCCTACTCAAGTGCAATTGAACAGAGTGGGAGGAAATCACCAAACCTTGCTGACTGGGGTCCACTACAAATTTGTTATGGGCCCTTCCTGCAGCAAAGCAATCCTTCTGCTCCTTAATCCGTTCTCTATCCAAGCAGCCTTTCTCTCCCCAAGCTTTCCATGGTACCTCCTTTCTCTAGTCTCTTTCACAGAAAAATGTGAGGCCATACACCAAGAACTCCCTTTCTCCTTCTTTTTATCACAAATTCCTTTGGTATCACCCTTCACTAATTCTTCCTTCATTCTAGTCTGTGACGTGGTCAAGGCCAACTCCTCTCTTTGCATCCTTGATCTCATCCTCTCCTACCTTCTCTAGCAAATGAATCCTACTCTCATCCTTCCTCCCCATCTTCACCAATTTCTGGTTTTATTTTTCTATTTTCTGTTCCCTCCATGTCTCCTCTATCAATCGAGAAGGCGAGAAATAGAATACCCAACATACAACCTATGAAGTAATTCAAAATATATTTCAGTTTCTCCTCATTTCCTGATTCGCTGATGCCTGGAAAAATGTCCAAGTCTCTTCTCTCCTTCCTGACACCACTTATCTACTCCAGCTGTCATTACAATAGATTGGACTATTATAGTGGCCTCCTAATTGACCTCCCTGCCTCAAGTCTCTCCCAACTTCAGTCACGGACTATTGACTTCAGTTCATTCTCCACCCATCAGCCAGAGTAATTTTCCTAAAGTACAGGTCTGACTGTATCACCCACCTCCACCCTCAATAAACTTCAGTGGTACCCCATTATCTATAGGATCAAATATAAACTCTTTTGACATTTAAAGCTCTTTACAATCTTGCCCCTTACCCTCCTTTCTCTTCTTTGTTTTTTTAAACCCTTACCTGCCATCTTAGAATTAATACCAAGTAATGGTTCCAAGGCAAAAGAGTGGTAGGGGCTAGGCAATGAGAGTTAAGTGACTCACCCAGGGTCACACAGCTAGGAATTTTCTAAGGTTTGAACCCAGGATTCATGTCTCTGGGCCTGGCTCTCAATCCACTGAGTCATTTAGCTGCTTCCCCTATACCCCCCCCTCACCTTTTCCATCTTTTACATATTATTTAATCTTCTCCCAAATCCCAGTCTATATTTCTACTATGTTCAACTGCTTGATGTACCATATAAATACGGAGGCTTTGCAACCAAGCTTCATCTCCCATCTCCATCCCCTTGCAATGTCTTTTTCTCATGTCTGGAGGGCTCTCCCTCTTCACCACCCTTTAGAATCTTCCCCTGACTTCCTTCAAGGTTCATCTCAAATGCTCCCTTCTACAGGAGGCTTTTCCTGGTCCCCACAGCTACTAGTTCCTTCCCCTCTAAGATTTCTTTCCCTATTTTATTTCCATCCATGTTATCTTATTCATTAAAATGGAGGTTCTCAGGGGCAGCTAGGTAGTTCAGTGGATAGAGAATCAAGCCTAGGGATGGAATTGATCCCTGGTTCAAATCTTGCCTCAGACACTTCCTAGCTGTGTGACCCTGGGTAAGTCACATAACCCCAAGTGCCTAGCCCTTACCCCTCTTCTGCCTTGGAACCAGTATCCAATATTGGTTCTTCTTCTTTTTTTTTTAACCCTTACTTTCCATTTTGGAGACAATACTGTGTATTAGCTCCAAGGCAGAAGAGTGGTAAGGGCTAAGCAATGGGGGTCAAGTGACTTGCCCAGGGTCACACCACTGGGAGGTGTCTGAGGCCAGATTTAAACCCAGGACCTCCCAACTCTAGGCCTGGTTCTCAGTCTACTGAGCTACCCAGCTGCCCCCCCCCCCCCATATTGGTTCTAAGAAAGAAGGTGAGGGTTCAAAAAATAATGAAAGCTCCCTGAGTACAGGGATAGTTTTTTACTTTTCCTGGAGCATTTAATACAATTTCTGGCACATGGTAACTATTTAATAAACAAATTTAAATAATACCTATTAAATATTCAATGAATCACTAATTATTATTAATAATAAATATCATTGATTGATTGATTATTAGCTCTTAACCTTGGGCAAGTTGCTTTCTTATTATTTCTGGGACTCAGTTTCCTCATCTGTGAAATAATAATGAGTTAGCATTTATATTTTATATTAATTATCTATACATAGCACTTTACAGTTTGCAAAGCATCTTACAAATATCATCTCATTTGATCTCCATAACCACTGTGAGAAGCAGGTGCTTTTATTATTCTCAATTTACAGATGAGAAACAGATGTACAGATGAGGAAGACAGATTAAATAACTTGCCCCTATTCACAGTTAGTAATTGTCAGAAGCCTGATCTGAATTCAAATCCTCCCAGGGGTCTAGCCACTGTATCACCCAGCTGTCTAGGCAGTACTCCCTACCTTCAAAGAGCTTATATTTTACTGGGCATAAAGCTCAGGTCCTCTGACTTTCAGGCTTTTTCCCTTTCACCCACAGCAAGGACATGGACAGGCTTCTCTGGAATAAGATGGAGCCAAGAGTAAAGGGAGATCATGATTGCCACGGGAAGGGGAGAAGAAGTAGGCCACAGTGTTCATCTTTATTCCGTGTCAATCCAGGGGTGTGCTAGAGCCAGCTCGTCCTGGCTCATAAAATCTGACTGTTAAATTCTCAGGGTTAGCATTCACGCCGTAGAAACTGACAAATGCTATCCATCAAGGCCCCATTGATTATTTCGTTGACTGTCTAGATGGAGAAAATGTGAAGAATGCAATTAAACGTAAAAGTGGGTCATGCTTCTCAGAGAGCAGATTTCAGAGCATTGACCAGCACCTTTCTGGAAGCAAGAGATCTTGGTTCTGGTCCTGACTTTCCTGAACTCACCAAGCCACATTGGGCGAGTTCTCAGAGCCTCCTCTGAGTCTTCCCTTCTCGGAGGCTCTGTCATTTTGCCTGCCAAATGCTGATTACAGGTTTGTGGTGAGCTCCAAATGAGATGTGAGTCTTTGCCTAAGTAAAGAATTATATAAACGGGAGGGATTATTACTATTATCATCATCATCATCAAGGAGAAAAACAAAAACCATGTAGCTTCCATCAAGGTCTGGAGAAATTCCTAAGTGGCAGATCTTTGATGGATGGTGGAAGATGTGTGGAGGGAAGCCAAGTCTCTGAATTTCTGAGGCTGACATCAGAGAGGACAAAGCTGACCTCCTCCATCCTGTCTCTTGAGACCAGTGTTTAACAACCAGCTCTCCAAAAGTTTAAGCTGCATTATTATCATTTTTCCATCCTTTTTAAAAAAAAAAAACTTACCTTCTATCTTAGAATCAATAATGTGTATTGATTCTAAAGCAGAAGTGTGGTAAGGGCTAGGCAATGGGGATCAAGGGACTTGCCCAGGGTCACACAGCTGGGAAGTGTCTGAGGCCAGATTTGAACCCAGGACCTCCTGTCTCTAGATTTGGCTCTCAATCCACTGAGCTTCCTAGCTGTGTCTTTTCCATCCTTTTCCTAAGTCTAATAACAATATTAATATTATTATATTGTAATTATTAAATTAAAATATTAATAATACAATAAAACATTATAATAATAAACAAAACAATCAATCAAACCCTGATTTGCAATTTGCTGGTTTCTGAGGTGTGCTGAAATTTGACATTTCACACTGCAATTTTAACAATCAACTCTCATGAGCATGAGCCACTGGGTTTGAGCTGGCTCCAGCACAACCTTGCTTGGGGTCCTAAATAGAGGCACAGCCTGGGGCTGGAGGAGCTGTTAACCCATTCTGAGATGAAGTAAGGGTGAACCTTTGATTCTGTTTTTATGCCATGGTGTAGTAGAAAGAGGGATTGTGGATTTCCAAATCAGAGTACCTGAGATCTGATCTTGTCTCTGGCACTTCCTAGCTAAATTCCTCTGGATAAGTCATCCAGGTCCCAGTTTCCTGCTCTGAAAAACTAGAGACTAAAAACTATACAGTCTGTCTACCTCTAAATCCATGATGCTGTGTCTCTGGGCATCAAGAGAGGCAACAACTACCCTCATCCCCCCATGGTGTGACCCTGAACAAGTCCAGTAACTCTTTCAGCCCTTTTCTTCATCTATAAAACAAGAGTAATAACAGCACCTATAGTACAGGGTTGTGAGAACCAAATCAGATAATAAATACAATGAATTTTGCAAACCCAAAAGAGCCAATATAAAGGTAAGTTGTTATGGTAGGTTGGGAAGGTAGAAGGGATTCCTTTTTGTTAGGTTTTTTTTTTTTTTAAGGAAGACATAGCAGACTAATTGTAATAGCTCCCAGTTACAGATTTAAGGTGTATAAAGCTCTTTCCTCATAATAACCCCTTAAGGTAAGCAGTGCAAATATTTCTCCCCATCTTACAGATGAGAAAATAGTTTCCAAGAGTCTGAATCCAAATCTCCAAGACAATTCCAGCTCAGTGAATAATACTCCAGAGCTGGTGGTCAAAGTGGCATGAGGTGGGTGGATCAATGTAGAACCTGGGCTAAGACAGTTCTTTGTGTATATATATATATACATATATATATATATATGTCATAGTGAAGGAGAAGGAAAAGGAGTACAACCAATGGATCATGCTCTTACCCCATCTTTTCTGACCTATAGGGATTGGGGGAGTAGCAGAGAACTGTCACTACCATAATTCATTTCCACTGAAGACAAAGAGACCAGTGTTTGGTGGATATACTAATCCAGGTGTGCCATGATGAAGGCTGCAGGCATGGGCTTAGGGTAGGCAACTGGGAGAAAAGTAAGAGTTTGGGGAGATTCTGCCCTGGAAGAATTGCTAGGACTTAGTAACAAAATGTGGGAGTGAGGAAGAAGTTTTGAGTCCAGATAACAGGGAAGATCTTGATGCCTTCACACAGATAGGAGAGGCAGGATAAGAGATAAGAAATTTGCTTTGGGCCATGGTGAGTTTTTAGCAAGATATCCAAGAGGAGACATCCAACAGACCTGGGAAATTATGATGTATGGAGAAAGAACAGTGGCTAATGAAGGCCTGGAAAAGACTTTGAAGATGAGAAGTGTTATATCTAAGGGTTAATTAGTATTAATTAGTATGCCGCCTTCATTCCTCCTTTTTTTCTTCTCCTTTCTTCTCCACCCAAGAACCAGAGAGGATAGAATTGGCTATTCTCTGTTGGAGACATTCCATGGAGGTTTAGAGCTCTTGAGCCCTACCCACTTCCCATCTTTACTGCTACAAAAGTGCTTGGGACTCTTCCTTGTGGCTTCTGTTTTGGGATTGCAGTGCTCCACCTCCCATTTCCATTATCCCTTCTGGATTCTTTGTCCCAGCTCTGTAAATTGCTGTGTGATCTTCAAACACAATTTTGTCATGTGCAAAGTGAGAGGGTTGGATAGGATGATCTGGAAGGTCCCTTGCAGTTCTACTACTCCATGATTCTCTGAAACAGAGACATAACTAGGGTAGAGTGACTGGGGCTTTGCCCAAAGATGCTGCCAAGAGCACAGGAAGTTGCTATTCCTCTTGGATGGAGGAGCAGCATGATTCTTCCCTGGAGTTTACTATTCCAGAGCCTTGTGACTCAAGTCATCTTCAGACTAGTGGGTCTATGGGCACTGAGGGTGGGGACAGATGGCTCTCTGGGAGAGGTTACAGGATCAGGGATTCAGACCAGCAAAGGACTATGGGGGAAAAGATAATATATATGGTTGAACTTCATCGTCTGTTCCAATACTGTTTCCTACTTGCTCTGCCAAAAGTTTTTGCTTCCAATGGAAAAGTCTCTAGTGCATGTCCCTGTTGGATATGGTCTTTATTTCAAGCTTAACCCTGATAGCCAGGATCTAGTTAACCAATCAATCAAGTTACCACATGTATTATATCCTCAGCCCTGGCCTAGGAAATATTGGGGGGCACATGTAATACAATCATAAATGGGGAGCAGTTAAGTGTAAGGACTATACGTGTGTGCTCTACTAAGTCTTCCTCTGCAGACCAACTTAAGAGTGTTCTTCTCACTCAAATCTCTCCTACATCCCTTTCTTCCTCTCCCTATTTCCTCCAAAGTGGGAGGCATAGAAAAAGGGAATATGGAGTCACTGGAGAATAGAGGCCCATTTTAATTCCAATGTTCTCCATCTCAAAGCCTAGTACTTGACGGAATAATGGACTCAAATAATGGAGATAGCATATTCACTGTTGGGTTACATTGGCACTTCTCCTGTTACAGGCTGGTTATTGTGGTCCTCATTGGCATTAGTGTAGTCTGGATCCCTGTCCTCCAGAGTTCCAGCAGTGGCCAGCTCTTCGTCTACATGCAAGTAGTCACCAGTTCTTTGGCACCTCCAGTCACAGCTGTCTTCATCCTAGCAGTATTTTGGAATCGGGCCAATGAACAGGTAGGTAAAAAGCCATGAGTAAGGGTCTTGGGGAAGGGGATAGTTTGCCCATACAGCTAGGGATATGTGTACCCATTAAAGAAAAAGGGAGGGCAAGGTGCCTGGACAAGGGAGTAGCAAGGAGAGATGAATATTCTGTAAGGCTAGGCAATTCCTACCCAGCAAGTTGAGGAAATTCTCATGATACCAGAGTTCCCAGAGATAGGACTGTGATGTCTCTAGGGAAATCAATGCCAACATTCCCCCAAGAGTAGTTGGGTGTTGTAGCTACCCAATAGATAACAAGATACACTCTTTCTCTGGAAAGTGTCAACCTGGGTCTGGATTGGGCTGGGAGTGGGGAGGAGATTCAGAGTTTTAGTTTGAGGCCATTAGACCTGGGATTATAGAAGTAGTCCCAGCCAGAGGAAATACAGAAGCAGTGTACCTGAATGGAAATGAAACGGTGAAAAGCGAAATGAGCAGAACCAAGAGGAAATTATATACAGCAACAGAAATATTGTTTGAAGAATGACTTGTGGATGTCTACCTCCAAAAAAAGAACTGATAAATAGAAACAAGCAAGGCATAGTTTCCTATATACACAGATATTTTTGTCAAATATGCCTTCTCTAGTGTGGAGAGGGGAAGGAGAAGGGAGATAACCTGAGAACTTTAATGGAACAAACAAATTTTTAAAAATAATAAATAAATAAAAACAAGTATAGCTGAGCAAAACAAAAAGAAATATTTGATTTCAGGAATCCTGGCCCCAATACTTGCTAGTTATGTCATTATGACTTTAATCGAGTCCCTTAAATTCTCTGAGCCTCAGTTTCTTAATCTTGAAAACAACAATTATAATACTTGCAATAGCTACTTCATGGGATCATTGTGAGGAAAGTACTTCATAAACCTCAAAGTGCTTTTATATATATATGAGTTATTATTCTATTTCTGGAGGTTCCCAAAGTGGTGTTGCTCAGACCTCTTGGAGGAAGTGTTCTGGTTTCTTTGGAAACCCACACAGTCTATAAGACCTGATCGGTGGCTTCTCAGGAACTGGTGGGCAGCCCAGGTGCCAAAGTGTGTGCCAGGCATCACTCAAGCAATATGATGAAACCCTAGGGGAATCATGCCTCTCAGAGATCATGACTGGAGCTGAGGTTGGCGTGTATAAGGAGAATATAAGAGGAAGTTTAAGGAAAGAGAGTAAAAACTGGAGGGATCACAGGAAAGAAGATCTCTTCTATAGCTCTAGGGCCTGGGAGGGCCTCTTCTGCCCTACAATCACTATGGCTCCACAAAGAGCAGCTGAACCAGCCAAAAGCTTCCCATAATCCTTTCACCAAGGACTGAGGGGCAGCACACCATTAAAGATTTTGAGATTTGGAACTTTGCTAGCATCTAAGTAAACACCATTGACTACATTCTCCTTATCTATTCATTAAAAATCTTGTTAAAAAAAACTTGTAAAAAATGAGATAATTAAAGTTTGTCTCTTTTGATATGTTCTTGCTGAAGTCATGTTGGCTCTTTGTAATCAGTTTCCCTTTTTAGATGTTCTGTCTATTGCTAGTTATCCCTTTAAGGGTCTTTTCTAAAATAGAAGCTATGAAAGAAGGAATCCAACTCAAACTCACTGGCTTATAGTTTTCAGATTCTGTGCTCTTTTTTTTTTTTAATTGAATCATTTGCCCTTCAATCTGGTGGCATCTTTCCTATTTTTCATGATCTTTCAGAAATTACTCTATAATCATATTTGCCGGTTCTTCAATACCTGAGGATGTAATTCCTTCCTTTCAGATGACTGTAATTCACCAAAAAAAAGCTCTCTTACTATCTTTTTGTTGATTTTGGCTATTTTTTTACCTGTCATCTCCATCATTCTCTTTGGCAGAGAAAATGGAAGCGATAAGAATTGGGAAGCTCTGTCTTCTCTCCGATACCATCATTGTTCTGCAGTAGATTTCAAAGCTGCCTTCAGACACTTCCTAGCTGTGTGATGTTAGGCAGGTCCCTTAACCACTGTCTGCTTCAGTTTCCTCACCTGTAAAGTGAGGATTATAATATCACTTACATCCTAGGGTTGTAGTGAATATGAAGTGAGATAATGTTAGTAGATGCTTTAGCACAGGGCCTGGCACATAGTAGGTGCTTATTAAATATTTATTCCTTTCTCCCTCTCCTTATGCAGCCAGAGAATGTTCTCTTTTGATCCTCCTTTTTTTGCCTGATTTGACTTAAAAACTCCAACAACTCCAAATCCTGATGCTAATAAATATCCTTTTCACCATCGAGACTTTGGAAATATCTTAGTTTCCTAGTAAAAGTTCTTTTCTGAGCTGAAATAAGAGCAGGACAAAGAACACAGAACCATGCCTGGAACAAAGTACCTGGAGAGGCCAGGTCCCATGCGTAGTAGCAATTATCTATAAAAAGTGAATGCATCAGGAGTAATAAAAGAGAGGAACACGCAAGATTTCTACTTGCCTTTTGTCATTCTTCATCCTTTTTTGATCCTTCATCAATATTTGACAATGGATACCGTCTCCTCTCTGGGTTTTCAGTCTGGCTCCTGTCTTCTTTGCTGGATCATCACCCATGTCCTGCCTCTATGCCTAGGGATCTGCATCCTTTCTTCTTTCTCTACACTCTCGATGATCTCATCAGTTCCCTCAGCTTCAACAATTATGACCCCTAAGCTCTAGCCCATTTTACTAACTACCTACCAGATAGCCCTATTTGTCTCTTAAAAGTTGTATAGACATGTCAAACTCGGAAGTCCCCAACAGAACCTGTTGTCTTTCCTTCTAAATCTTCTCCTCTGCTAATATTCTTTCTTTAAGTTGAGAACATACAGCTCTCCCAGTAATCTGGTTCTCAGCCTTGGAACCATCCTTGACTCTCCCATCATTCTCATGAAGGACTAAAAGCCAAACTGAAAAATTTATAATTTAAGCTCTTCAAGAAGGAGACAATGGAACTCTCCAGGCTTGGCAGTGATATGACCAGAACTGGCTTTTGGAATCTTAGTTTCGGAGCTATATGATGAGTAGAGAGATTTTAAAAAACAAAACAACTCGATAATCCCTTCCCCCCTCAGCCTAGTGCCTGGTTTAGGCTCTTATTACCTTTCACCTGGAATATTTTAATAGCCTCCTAATTGGTTTTGACATTGCCACAGCTCTGGTGTAGAACTTCATCACTTTCTAGTTGGTATAAAATTTTCTCTAGTATAAAATATAAATTTTCATTTGACTTCTAAAGTCTCTCACCATCAGACTCCAACCTACCTCTCCAGGTACATTACTTGCTTTCAAAGAAACTACATTCCAGATAAACTGACCTACTTGCTGTTCCCTGTACATGACATTCTATCTCCCAACCCTGTGCCTTTGCTGACCTCAATACCTGGAATGTGGTCCCTCCTCATCTTTGCCTTGTTGAATTCCTGACTTCTTTTGAGACTTAGCACGGGTGCCATTTTTCCTAGGAGACCTCATCTGATGCCCACAATTGCTAGTGCACAAAATACTTTGATTTTAATGATCTGTAATATTGACTATTGTTTATACCCAAAAGAATAGAAGCACATGGAGGGAAGGGACTGTTTTGTTGTTACCCTTCATGGATTCCTAGAGCTGAAAGGAATCTTCAAGGTCATCAAATTCAATTCCCTCATTTTATAAGATGATGAAACTAAGACTCAGAGAGGTCAGTCTGCAAGTCTTTTCTTAAACACCTACTATATTCCAAGCAAGGTACCCAGCTCTAGGAATTCAAAGAAAAAGGCAAAAAACAATCCTTGTTCTCAAGGAGCTCCCAGTGTAATGGGTCAAAAGGCCCATCATATAGACAACTATGTACAAACTACATATGTAATATATGATGACATTATTATCTATATATCTATCTCTCTTGATATATATATATACATACAAAGAGAGAGAGAAAGAGAGAGAGTAAGAGAGAGAGAAAGAGAGAGAGAAAGAGAGAGAGAATAAGAGAGAGAATAAGAGAGAGAGTAAGAGAGAGAGAATAAGAGAGAGAGTAAGAGAGAGAGAGAAAGAGAGAGAGTGAGAGAGTAAGAGAGAGAGAGAGTAAGAGAGAGAGAAAGAGAGTGAGAGAGAGAGTAAGAGAGAGAGAGAGTAAGAGAGAGAGAAAGAGAGAGAGAATAAGAGAGAGTAAGAGAGAGAGAGAGTAAGAGAGAGAAAGAGAGAGAATAAGAGAGAGAGTAAGAGAGAGAGAGAAAGAGAGAGAGAATAAGAGAGAGTAAGAGAGAGTAAGAGAGAGAGAAAGAGAGAGAATAAGAGAGAGAGTAAGAGAGAGAGAGAAAGAGAGAGAGTGAGAGAGAGAGTAAGAGAGAGAGAGAGAGAGAGAGAGAGAGAGAGAGAGAGAGAGAGAGAGAGAGAGAATAAATTGGAGTTAAGCTCATTGGGAAGGCATTAAGATTAAGGAGGAGTGGGAAAAACTTGTAGAAGGTGGGACTTTATCAGAAGCTAGAAAATCCAGAGTTGAAGATAAGGAGGCAGAGTATTCTATCCATGGGAACCAGTCAGTGAAAATGCATGAAATCAAGAAAAAAAAAGAGAGTTTCTTATTCCAAGAACAGCAAAGAGAGCAGCGTCATTGAATCACAGAATATGGGGAAGGGAGGGTCAGTGAGGGAATAAAGCATAAGAAGCCTGGAAACGCAGAAAGGGGCAGATTATAAAAGGCTTTAAAAGGACTTTATATTTGGTTCTAGAAGTCATAGGAAGCCACTGAAATGTGATGAATGGGAGTTGGGATAACACGGTTGAGACTTGTACACAAGGAAGATCAGTTTGATAGCTATCGAGAGGATGGACTGTAGTAGGGGGAATTTGAGGAAAGAATGCTATCATACCAACCAGAAGGTGATGAAGTTCTGCACCAGAGCTGTGGCAACGTCAGAGGAGAGAGGGGGACATATTAAGAGAGGTTAGGAAGGTAGAAATGACCAGACGGGATGCAGGAGGAGTACGAATGAATAGTTATGGCTTAGAGAAATGACCGTGCCATCCACAGGAAGAAGGCATATAGAAAAAGAAGATTTGGGAGGACAGATAATTAGTTCAGTTTTAGACATGCTGAGTTGAGGGCATCTATGGGCTACCTGGTTGGAGAGTGGAGATTGGGAGGGATGTCAGACCTGAACACATAGATCTGGGAATTGCCTTCCTAGAGATGATGATTGAATCCCAGGGAGCTGGTGACCTTCTCCAGATTCGTCCAGCTCCACCTGAGCAGCAGTGGAAGCAGTGGACGGGGGGAATCATTCAAACCTGAGGTTTGGGCCCGGCATGGTCTTCAAAAGAGCAAAGGGGCAAAGGATTAGAGAAGCTGCCCGGGCTCAGCAAGAGGCCAAAAGGGGAAAGAGCGTAGCCAGTGTGAAGTGATGGCCTGAGGAAGGGCCGAAGGCTCACCGTCCGGAGGAAGAGCAGCCTGAAGCGGCCAGGCTGAGGGAGAAGGCCAACAACAACAGATTATGAGCAGGGCAGAGTTCATGAACACGAGAGGGAACCATTAAAGGTGTGGCCATCTGTGTGGCCCGCTGGGGTGAGGAGGTCAGAGGTCAGGAAATTGGGAGTGGAGGCTGTTTGTGTGAGCGAGGGCCTCTGAGTGGCTGCATCTCCTCTTTCTCCAGGGGGCCTTCTGGGGCCTGATGGTAGGGCTGGCAGTGGGAGCTACCCGGATGAGCCTGGAATTCATTCACCCCGTGCCCCCTTGCGGCTCCCCGGACACCCGGCCAGCGGTGCTGCACCGTCTTCACTATCTGCACTTCTCCGTGGTGCTCTTCTCCATCGTAGCTGCCGTGGTCGCTGCGGTTAGCCTGCTGACGACCCCCCCTGACGAGTCTCAGGTGAGCTGCTCGGAGGCCCTTCTCCCAAGCCCCCCTAGAAGGAGGCGGCCCTGACCTCAGAGAGGGACAGCACTGGAAGATGACTGGATTTCCCCTAATTTTACCCAGAAGCAGTCATTGGCAGACTGTGGACTTCCAGCCTGCAGAGGAGGGCCTGGATGACTGAGGAGGTTGCTGATACCCCGTGTCCTTCCATTCACTAGAGGGATGACGTCTTTTCTTGGAAAGCTCCATCTGTGCTCTTAGAGAGGTAGGGTATGGAGCAGGAAGATGCAGGAAGATAAAGGCCAGGAGCAGCTAGGACTAGAGATAGGAGTTCCGGGTTCAAATCTGGCCTCAGACTCTTCTTACCTGTGTGACCCTGGGCAAGTCATTTAATCACCATTGTCTAGTGCTTTGATTCCAAGATGGAAGGTTAAAATAAATAAATAAAAGCCAGGAAGTGGCATCCAAAAATCTCATCACCATTTGTCCCAGAATGAGCTAAGCATTCCTAGTGTGAATTCCAAAGATTTTCCCAGAGTTATTCCTTCTGGCTACTCAGTCCACACCTATTTCCCACCCTACAACCTATGATTACAGGCCTTGGGACAAAAATCCAAACAGGAGCACGAGATCTTCCCTTCTCCCATCCAGCTTCTGCTGAATTGAGGGGTTTCTTCTGGAAGCTGTGGCGGCCAGAAAATGCCCCATTTTTCTCTCCTCCATCAGCCCCACCAGCAGGAAATCAGATCAGCTCTGACTGTCCCAAAGGCCAAGGCACACACGAACCACAGCAAAGTTACGGAATCTAGATCCGTGCTTCTTAGGAGGGAAATCGTACTTAGATACAGTCTGCCCCAAACTCTGCATCCATCCGCCAAGTCAGCCCCTCAAGAGCAGCCCTTTCAAGGATGCTCCTCGTCTGCCTCTGCCTGGCTCCCCTTCTGAGTTTCTACTGTTCTTTTTTATTTCCCTTATTCCCAGCGAGAGGTATGTCATTGGAGTGCCTCCGATCCATTGTCCTAGCACCTCTGCCAGCATCGTATTCATTCTTTAGGATCCCATCTTATATCCAGGTTTCTTCAGAACCAGTGATAACTGGAATTAACAAAAACAACCACGAATGGACGGAATTTCTGGATGCAATTTATTTGCAGATTGAATAGCCTGAAAGACTTAGAGAAAGAGCAAACAAAAGTCCAAAGAACCAGGATACAAACCCACATTCTCTGACCCCCAAAATAAATGACTAGTGTTTAGCTTAGCTATTGAACTCATCATGACACAGTTTGTTTAGCAAATGCTTCTTTAAAAAAAGTGTTTCACACAGAAGAAAAACACATGATTGATCACACGGTACAGTGAGGATATGATTGGGGATGTTGTCTTTAAATGATCACTCTATTGTAAATATTAATAATATGGAAACAGGTTTTGAACAATGATACATGTAAAATCCAGTGGAGTTGCTCATTGGCTATGGGAGGGGAATGGGAGGAGGGGAGGGGAAAGAACATGATTCATGTAACCATGGAAAAATATCCTAAATTAATTAAGTAAATAAATAAAATTTTAAAAAAGATTTGGAAAATAAAAAAATGTTTCAATCTTTTCTAGTCTTCTTTCCACTCACAATCCTTTCTATTGTCCCACCCTAGGCCAGTCTGCTGACTCTCTTTAGTCTCCATATTTGGAACTTAGTCCTTTTTTGCTGGGCTCTGGGTTCAAGTTTTATCATTTAAAAACTGAATTTTCTTTTTCCCCCTTTTTAGTTAGAATATTTTTCCATGGTTACATGATTCATGATCCTCCTCCTATCCCGCTCTTTCCTCCCCACTCCCAAAGCTGACAAGCAGTTTTCCTGACTCACTGTCACATGTTCCTCTCTTAAGCTCTCCTGGTCAGTCCTGCCACCTAGAAGAAAGCATCATGGCCTAAAGCCTCCAGCCCCTCACTCAGCCTTTTCCCAGTCCACTACCACTGGCCTGATGTCTTGGTCAAGGAGGAGGACCTATCAAAACTGCCAACATGGGGAAGTGCCTGCTGCAGGGCAAGGGAGCCAATTATCCATCTTCCATCCTCTGTAATTAACTAATCCACGTAATTACAGAGCTTATAGAATTTTAAACATTTTATGGAATTGTTGAAAAATAGAATGTCGACTCTCAGAGAGTTGAACAGGATGTTAGGAGTCATGTATTCCCACTCCACTGCTTCTGTGGTAGCCAGGATCCAGTGGGGATGAACAGGTTATGGACCAATAAAGGATGGTCTTGACAGGAAAGACGTCCATCTACCTAGGCTTGAGAGTTACATGGTCTTCGGGTCATAGGATTCCAGAGTCAGACCAGAGTCAGAACCAGAGACGTTCGATGCCTAATCCAGCCCTTTCATTTTACAGATGAGGAAACTGAGCCCCACAGCACACAGACCAAGCAGTAGAACTAACCCAACAACTTCAGTTTGTGGATAGTTGAACTGAGGCTTAGAGAGGAAAAAATAATCACACAAGGAACAAAACTGGTATGGCAGCTCAAGTTGTTTGTAGTGCTGCTGATGCTCCAGGAGCATAAAATAATACCTCATCACGCCTGCTCCTGTCTATTTGGAGGATGGAGGGGCGGCAGGAGGGAAGCGTGATTTATCCTTTCTGGTAGATATAGGTTGTGGGATCCTGTGATGAAAGGCAAGGCAGTTATCCTTATCGAGGTAGAGTCCTTGTTTAGGACCTGGTGGTGGCTCTTAGAAGGCAGAAGCATCTCGGACTGGGTTTATTCTGGGTGCTAAAGACAGCAAGGTGGTATAATGGATAGGAGTCAGGAGGACGTGAGTTCAAATACAACCTCAGATACTAGCTAAGCGACCCTGGGCAAGACACTTTACCCCGTTTGCCTCAGTTTCCTCATCTGTAAAATGAGCTGGATAAGGAAATGACAAACCACATTGACTCCCCCAAAAAAACAATTGGGGTCATGAAAAAGACACAATTAACTGACTCAACAACACATTTCTAAGGAGTGACATTCCCAGGTATCTTCTCTTCCTCAACTGGGGCAGCATGGCATCCCCATTGGGTCAGGCTTGCATAAGGGAAACAATTTTTTTGACCTTGTCAAAGTATGTCTGTAGCCTCTTCTACCTTCTTTCCTTTCCCCTTTCTCACTTTTCAGATGCCCACTAATCAGTCTCTGATAGCTTCATTTCCACTGAAGAACAAAAATGTGAATTTTCCCCTCCTCTGAGAAGAGCAAAGTGAGGGCAAGATAGTTTAAATTAGTAAATGAAAGGCAGAATATGATAGTAAAGGAAAAGGATAAATGTTGGAGGGAATGTGGAAAAATTGGAACACTAATGCATTGCTGGTGGAGCTGTGAACTGAGCTAACTATTTTGGAGGGCAATTTGGAATTATGATCAAAGGGTTATGAAACAATGCATATTCTTTGATCCAGTAATACCAGGGATATATCCTGGAGAGATTTTTAGAAAAGGAGAAAGTCCTACTTGTACAAAAATATTTATAGCAGCTCTTTCTGTGGTGGCAAAGAATTGGAAACTGAAGGGATGTCCCTCAACTGGGAAACTGCTGAGTAAATAGTGGTATATGATGATAGATGGAGTTCTATTGTGCTATAAGGAATGATAAATAGGGTGATTTCAGAAAGAGCTGGATAGGTCTACATGAACTGATGCAGGGAGAAATAAGAACCAGTAGAACATTGTACATAGTAATAGCAATATGGTGGAATGATCAACTGTGGTAGACTTAGCTACTCTCAGCAATACAATGATCCAGAACAATTCTGAGGGACTTCTGACAAAGAATGCCATCCACCTCTAGAGAAAGAACTTTTGGAGAAGGAATGCAGATGAAATTATATGATTTTTCAATTATTTATTTGGGTTTATGCTTTGGGGGTTTTATTTTATAAGATTATTCACTTATAAAAATGAACAGTATGGAAATATTTTGCATGATAATACATGGAGAACTCCAAAAATAAACAAATAAAATAAAAACAAAAACATATCAAAGGCAGAATTTCAGGTGCTATAGTACATATGCTTGGAAAACTAGGTTTAATGGTCTCTGGACTAGGTAGGCAAGTTTTAGCTGAATTTTCCTTTCTCCCTCTCTCCATCCCTTAGGCACATGCACACACGCCACACCAAGAAGGGTTGACACTATGGCTGGGCATGTTCTGAAGAAGCCTGGCCAATAGGATTGTGAGTGGAAGGAAGACTAGAAAAGATTGAAACATTTTTTTATTTTCTAAATCTTTTTTAAAATTTTATTTATTTACTTAATTAATTTAGGATATTTTTCCATGGTTACATGAATCATGTTCTTTCCCCTCCCCTCCTCCCATTCCCCTCCCGTAGCCAATGAGCAATTCCACTGGATTTTACATGTATCATTGTTCAAAACCTGTTTCCATATTATTAATATTTACAATAGAGTGATCATTTAAAGACAACATCCCCAATCATATCCTCACTGAACCGTGTGATCAATCATGTGTTTTTCTTCTGTGTGAAACACTTTTTTTAAAGAAGCATTTGCTAAACAAACCATGTCATGATGAGTTCAATAGCTAAGCTAAACACTAGTCATTTATTTTGGGGGTCAGAGAATGTGGGTTCATATCCTGGTTCTTTGGACTTTCGTTTGCTCTTTCTCAACCCCCTTCTAATCCCTGACTCTCTGATGTATTATCCAAAAATAGTGATTTTTTCCCCCCTTAACCTAGGCCAGATAGCTAGCTGCCTGATTTCCTGCTGGGGGATCTCTAGGTTCCTTTTTATCTCTCTTTTATATCCCTCAATCCTTGTTTTCTTGGTTCCTTGTTCTCTCATCCGTCATCCCCAGTCCTCCAACTTGATATATCCCTCATTTCCATGTCCCCAACTCTTCTGGTTTCCATGTACCCTATATCCTCATTCTCCATTCTCATCTTCATTCCTCCCTCCTCTTAGCCCCACATTTTTCATCTCTCATTATCCATACTCTACTCAAAATCTCTCCTTGGTTCCTACAGATCAAGAATTTAACATGGTGGACCCTTTCCAAGAGTGGCAAGATGGCACTGGCAGATGATATGGGAGACAAAGATGGTAAGTGGTCCTTGACACCCCTAGACTACTCTAGGCATACTGTTGTCCCATTCTCCCTTTGGGTCTATCTTCTATAATCTACCCCTTTACCAGAAACTTGTTAGCCTGTCCTCAGATGATAGTTGGCATGGTAGAAAGGTACTGGGGACAGAGGCTAGAGGATGTCCTGTGGAATTCTAGTAGAAAGAGTGAGCCACTGTCCCTACCCACACCCAAATCCTAAGGCCTGAATGTAGTACTATCATTCTTTTATTTTCCCATTCTCACTCCACTCCTGATCCACCAAATTCCTCATATATCCCAGTATACTCAGAACCCCGCATTGCATTTTCCTTGCTTGCAGGAAAGAAGCAAACTCGTTTCAATCAAGCCTTCTGGACCCGAGTCTGCAACTTCAATGCCATTCTGCTTCTGTGTGTCAACATATTCTTCTACGCCTATTTTGCCTGATAATGTTCATTTCCTGGGAAGCCAGAGGGTCATGGGAGAGACTCTCAGGGACGTAGAAGAGACTTATCTTAATCTGATTGCTAGAGAAGGATCATGAACTATTAGAACTTGAAGGACCTATCTAGTCCAACTCATTTGTTTTACCGATGGGTCTTTGAAAAGGAAAGTGGCTTTGTAGAAGTTACAGAGCTTCTTGGTGAACCATCTTGGATCAAAACCCAAGGTCTTGCTAGGCCAATACTATTTCTGTTAAACAAAGCTTCCTTTCTTTTCCTGATCCAGAGGCATTTGAGTTGTGCAAAGTCCTTAAATGAACACGTCTCTTTTAATATCAGAGCATCTCACCAATCACTAACAACAATAACAATTATGTGTTATAATCTTTGGGCCATCTTCAGTTTGGGCCATCACCTGGGGAATCCAAAGCCTAGAAAAGAACTTAATCTGTCTTGGAATCTCTAACCCCCACTCCCTATTCCCACCCATCATTGCTTAAGGAAATGTCAAAGAGACCTAGTTCTGACACTCTGGCTATGTGATCTTGGACAAATCACTTTCCCTCTCTGAGACTCAATTTCCTCATCTGTAAAAAGAGTGGGCTGAACTAGATGGTTTCTTAGGTTCTTTGGGGTCTAACATTCTCTCATTCTATGCTTCCCTGACTTTTCCCTTCTCTCCTACCCCTAGTCTATGGCCAAGTCCACACAAACCACGCTCCACATGTCCAGCTTTCTCAGAATGGGTTCTTCCCTCCCTCAAACTTCGTCTCTGATTCAGGGAGGCCCTGGTCTTGACATCTGAGTGGGAAGCAGGGGAAGAGGAGGCATGAGCCTTGAGCATCACTGAAGTTTGATTGAGAGTCTGAATGTAATGGCAGGAGAGAAAGCTAAATAGCCTAGCTAAGCCCAAACCAGTGTGGCATGGGCCTCTTGATGACCATCCAATAGAACCAGAGGGTAAACAAACACCATAAGACTTAATAGGCCTCCTAGGGTGCACTTCCCATCTTTGTCACTTGGCTTCTGGCCAAACATCAAGCACTTCTGCAATGTATGTAAAGCTAGATGCACAGACAGATCACTTCAGGGTTTGGTATTGTAAAAATTAAATTGTGTCTCTACTCATAAAAATATATTATTTTATGAGGTTGATTAAGGATTATTAGAATCAAGGATTCAAAATAATAAACACGTGCCCATGGCTGATTAGCCAATTCAGAATCCCTGCGCTTAGCTTACTTACTGCATCATTGCAATGGAATGGAAGAGAGTGAGGGAGGCGCTACTGCCAGTTAAATACTAATTGTGATCTCGCCCAGGTGGAGACTCAGGTGAGATTATAGGGGATTCTGGGAAACACCAAGGACTTCTGGGGATTGAAGTCTAGGGTTCAAATCTATGTTTTTACATCCTCCCCCTGAGGCCCGAGGAAGACTAGTCTCTCCAATGGGTCTTGTAAACATACCAACTTTGAAATTACAATAATTTGAGAATGAGGAAAAGAGAACAAAACTGATAATTGCTAGGCTCATTGACAAAAAGCCAATTGGGGGCAGTCCCTTTTGGCATGAGTATACATACAAAAAAAATGCATTCAAAGCCCACACAGTTCAGATCACCCCATCCCAAAGTTCACTCTGGATCTTCTGGTGCAGCGTGTGGTCTATGGAGGCATCTTCATGGTGCCTTCTCCAAACTGTTCACTTTCTGGATTTGGAGAGGTAGCATGTTTCTTAAAATAAAATGACTCTCAAAAGGAATTTAAAATAATAATAATTATACAGTATGCCTCCCAGGAACCCCTTGGCATGTATATTTCTGAGTCAGAAATGTTCCCAGATCTGAAGAGAAAGGCAGTGTGGTTAGCCACCCTATCACTCTCAAGGGAATCATAGGAACCCTGATCTGGGACCCCTAATCCTTTCCACAGTGGTGCCCCTTTCTTCCCTCTGTCTGCCCAAGGGAACCCTCCCCATTGAACAACCCTGGTGTGCTCTAGGTCTCTGTCTGCTAGGACCCAGAGCACCAGGAGCAATTAAGTGTACAGGATTGACAATGGGATCAGCCTTTGGGATTTAGCATATGTAGGTGGCTGACTCTGTGACAATGGTGTCTAGGCATTCACCTTCCCTCCTCCAAAGTGGAACTGAGGGCCTGCCCAGTATCCCACTGTGGCAAGAGTCCTTGGACACTGCTCATTGGAGTGGCTTCCTTGGGTGGTGGTCCATGTCCTTATCACCTCATTCTTGGGCTATTGTAGTAGCCACCCAAACATTCTCCTTGCCTCTCTGACTCATCCTATCTATGCCTCCAAGCTCATCTTCCCCAAATTCTATTTTCCTCATTCTTTCCTCCCCACACCACTGCCACCCACTCAAGAATCGTCAATGGTTCCCAGTCACTTCTAAGACAAAGTGCAAACTTCCCAAGGCCTTCTACAACTTGGCACCATACCATGCTTCCAACGCATCTCCCCCCTCTTCCCCTTTATGGAACTTATGCTCTACTCACACTGGTTCTTTCACTGTCCCCTCAGTGATGATGATGATAGCTCACATTTATATAGCACTTTGTGGTTTTCAAAGCACTTTCTATATATTATTGCATTTGGTCCTCACAACGGACAATCCTGAGAAGTAGGTGCCATTATTATCCCCATTTTACAGATAAAGAAGCTGAGGAAGAGAGAGGTTAAGCAACCTGTCCAGGGCCATATTACTAGTCAGTGTCCCAGGCAGAATTTAAACTCAAGTCTTCCTGATTTCAAGTGGAGCACTAGTCAGCTCCTTCCTATTTCTGGAACTTCTCTCGTGACATCTCCCTTTCTTAAAATGTTTCCCTGTGGCCAAATCCTCCCCATCTTTCTTGGCCCAATTCCTGGGACTCATACTTTCCATACCATGCATTGGGGACTGATCATGTATTGCCTGTTATTATGATGTCTGTATATACTCTGTCTGCAGCTATGAGTTCCCTAAGGGTAGAGACCGAATCTTCTACTGAGTCCATCTGGTCCAAGGCCTTATGCTCAGAAGGTGTGGAATGAACATTTGCTGTTTAGTTGGATGACTGATGTGTTGTCCCCAATTTGGGTTGCTAAGATTTTAGGATTGGAAGGACCTTAAAGATCATCTCCGATTCTTGATGGGGTAGACACCCCACTTCTTTTCTCAACTACTCCAAAGAGTGCAGGCCCAGGCCCTCTAGACACCTCCATACACAGTTGTTGGGGGATAGAGTCATGGATTCCTCCAACTCTATCATAGGGCCTCTTCTATCCTATCTAGGTTTTGACCAGTACAGAGCTGATCCATGGGGTCCAAAGTCCATATTAAGATCCCTTTTAGACCTGCATGAACTGATGTGCAATGAAATAAGCAGAACCAGGAGAAGATTGTAGGCAGTAACTGAAACATTGTGGGACGATCAAATGTGATTGACTTTGCTACTAATAGCAATGCAAGGATCCACGACAATCCCGAGGGATTTTTGAGAAAGAACGCTGTCCACATCAAGAGAAAGAACTGTGGGGGGAGAAATCCAGGAGAAAACATGTGATTTATTACTTGTTTATATGGGTATATGATTTAGGGGTTTGATCTTAAAGGATTGCTCTTTTACAAAAATAATGTGGAAATGGTTTTGAGTGATAACATATATGTATAACCCAGTGGAATTGCTTGTCAACTCGGGGGGGGGGGTGGGGATGAGGGGAAGGAGAAAACAAGAATCATGTGACCATAGGAAACCATTTTAAATTAAAATTTAAAAAAATTCCCAGTCAATAAAAAAATCATTTTCAGATAGTTTCTAAATACCTATAGAATCGTTATAGTAACATTTTTTTGGGAAAGGGCAGCGAAGAATTTTAGAAAGAAAGTAGGATGCCCATTGGTTGGAGAATGTCTAAACAAGTAGTGGTACATGGATATAATGGAATATAGCTTTTCCATAAGAAATAACACATATGGAGAAGTCAGAGAAGTGTGGGGGAAACTGAGGCAGAATGAAGTGGCATATAACAAGCACTTAATACTTTTTCATTCATTCATTCATTCATGTTCAGAGAAGACTAATATCTGCTGTGAGGGCTTGCGGAATGCTTTTCGGGGCTACTTTTTTCTTCTGGTGTCCAGTTGCCACCCAGCTTCCACTGTGGTCCCAAGAAGCATTAGCATGCTCAGCAGTCACACCCTGGCAAACTGTCATGGCAGACAAACTAAACCAGGTTGAAAGTAAGTGACAGTGACTTAGGGGAAATGCAAAGACTTCCCCTGCCAGAAGGGCAGATGAAAATAATTTGTTCCCATGGCTATGAAGGCAACTGAAGCAGGCACTGTGGAACACGTAGAGCTTGGTTAGGTATCAAAGTAGCCAAGGTCATCCTTTGCATCCCGGGCCATCTCAAGTCATCTTTACCTTTGTCTCGCCATTGGACTTGGATGACTCTGGAAGGGAGAAGGAGGCTGCCAACTTCGTACAACTCTGCCTCACGTAAGTCCAATTTATGCACAAGTCATCGCCCAATGATGTCATTGGGACTCTTTGAAGTGAAGGCAGAACAACAATATTTAATGCGTTTTCACTCATTCAAATAAACAGAACCAGAAATGCAATATATGCAATGACTACAATAATGCAAATGAAAAATAACAACAAATAAACCTGAATGCAGAGTCATTATAATGACCAATTTGGCCCTGAAGAAGAGTAGAGAAAAAATTCCCTCCACACTTTACAGACGTGAGGGACTAGGGTATTGGATTGTGTATATAATATAATATGTATAATTATAATATATTATATATGTATTTTAATCTTTGTTACTAGATAGGACATACTTAGAAATGTATATCATGTAAAAATAAGATTATAATAGCAACAACTAACCTTTATATAGTGCTGCTTGCTGTGTACCATTATCTAGGGCTGAGCACTTTACAAATATTATCTCTTTTGATTCTTACAACAATACTGGGAAGTAGGTGCTATTTTTATCCTCATTTTACAGATGAGAAAACTGAGAAACACAGGTTAGGTGACTCGTCCAGGGGCCCACAGCTAGGAAGCCCTGAGGCCAGACTTTAACTCAGGTTCTTCCTGACTCCAGATCCAGCATTCTATCCACTGTGCTACCTAGCTGCCTATAATAGCAATAATAAGAATAGTTATGTATATAAATATACATATGAATATATATTAAAGTGCTTTCAGAGAAGTAGTAGGTGTCCAAGAAATTGAGAGAAATGTCAACTTCTCTGAGTCCTTAGGAGAAGAAAGGATAATAGATTCAGAATCAGAAGGGATCTCAAAAGCAATCTAGTCCAAACCCTTTATTTTACAAATTAGGAAATTGAGGCCCTGGGAAGGTGAGAAGTTTGCCTAAGGTTACATAGATGGAATACTTAAGAGATAGGATTTGAACCCAAGTCCTCTGACTTCACAGCAAGTCTTTTCCTACTTTGCCAAGAAGAATTGCTCTCTTTTCTAATTCCTAATTCCCAGGGACTATCTTTTTTGTCTCTTGTTTGAATCCCTAGTCCTTAACATGGTATATGGCACATAGTAAACACTTAATAAATGTTTATTGACTCATTTATTCAGACAATGACTAGTCATTTTAGTGACTGTACCTTCCCCCAATAATGTGTATCTTGTTATTTCCTGGACAGTGACTGATTTAAGGAAATTTAAGGAAAATAAACATTTTTTATTTTAATTCATTTATTTAGTCAATTTAGAACATTATTACTTGGTTACAATAATCACACTATTTTCCTCCCTCCCCTCCACCCACCCTTCCTGCAGCTGATGTGCAATTTCATTGGGTATTACTTGTATCCTTGATCAGAACCCATTTCCATGTTGTTGGTGTTTGCATTAGGATGTTCATTTAGAGTCTACATCCCCAGTCATATCCCCATCAACTCACATAATTAAGCAGTTGTTTTTCTTCTGTGTTTCTGCTCCCACAGTGTTTCCTCTGAATGTGGATAGTGTTCTTTCTCATAGATCCCTCTGGGTTGTTCATGAGCACTGCATTGCTACTAATGGAGAAGTCCATTACATTTGATTGTACCACAGTGAATCAGTCTCTGTGTACAATGTTCTCCTGGTTCTGCTCCTCTCACTCTGCATCACTTCCTGGAGGTTGTTCCAGTTCACATGGAATTCCTCCACTTTATTATCCTTTCAGCATAATAGTATTCCATCACCAACACATACCACAATTTGCTCAGCCATTCCCCAATTGAAGGGCATCCCCTCACTTTCCAATTTTTGGCCACCACAAAGAGTGAAGCTATGAATATTCTTCTATATGTCTTTTTCCTTATTATCTCTTTGGGGTACAAACCCAGCAGTGCTATGGCTGGATCAAAGGGCAGACAGTCTTTTATCACCCTTTGGGCATAATTCCAAATTGCCCTCCAGAATGGTTGGATCAATTCACAACTCCACCAGCAATGCATTAACATCCCAACTTTGCCACATCCCCTCCAGCATTCATTACTTTCTACTGCTGTCATGTTAGCCAATCTGCTAGGTGTGAGGTGATACCTCAGAGTTGTTTTGATTTGCATCTCTCTGATTATGAGAGATTTAAAACACTTTTCCATGTGCTTATTAATAGTTTTGATTTCTTTAATGGAAAATTGCTTATTCATGTCCCTTGCCCATTTATCAATTGGAGAATGGCTTGATATTTTGTACAATTGGTTTAGTTCTTTATAAATTTGAGTAATTAGACCTTTGTCAGAGGTTTTTGTTATGAAAATTGTTTCCCAATTTGTTGCTTCCCTTCTGATTTTGGTTGCATTAGTTTTGTTTGTACAAAACCTTTTTAATTTGATGTAATCAAAATTATTGATTTTACATTTTGTGATTTTTTCTAGCTCTTGCTTGGTTTTAAAGTCTTTCCTTTCCCAAAGATCTGACAAGTATACTATTCTGTGTTCACCTAATTTGCTTATAGTTTCCTTCTTTATATTCAGGTCATTCACCCATTCTGAATTTATCTTGGTATAGGGTCTCTCCCATACTGTCTTCCAATATTCCCAGCAGTTTTTACCAAATAGTGGATTTTTGTCCCAAAAGCTGGGATCTTTGGGCTTATCATAGACTGTTTTGCTGAGGTCATTTATGCCAAGTCTATTCCACTGATCCTCCTTTCTGTCTCTTAGCCAGTACCAAATTGTTTTGATGACCACCACTTTATAGTATAGTTTGAGATCTGGGACTGCAAGTCCTTCCTTCGCATTTTTTCCCCATGATTTCCCTGGATATCCTTGATCTTTTGTTCTTCCAAATGAACTTTTTTATGGTTTTTCTAATTCAGTAAAAAAGTTTTTTGGTAGTTCAATGGGTATGGCACCAAATAAATAAATTAATTTGGGTAGGATTGTCAGTTTTATTATGTTAGCTCGTCCTACTCATGAGCAATCGATGTTTTTCCAATTGTTTAGATCTAGTTTTAATTGTGTGGAGAGTGTTTTATAGTTGTGTTCATATAGTTCCTGTGTTTGTCTCGGCAGATAGATTCCTAAGCATTTTATACTGTCTAGGGTGATTTTAAATGGAATATCTATTTCTAATTCTTGCTGCTGAGATGCATTGGAGATATATAGAAATGCTGATGACTTATGTGGGTTTATTTTGTATCCTGCAACTTTGCTAAAGTTGTTGATTATTTTGACTAACTTTTTGGTTGATTCTCTAGGACTCTTTAAGTAGACCATCATGTCATCCGCAAAGAGTGATAGCTTGGTCTCTTCATTGACTATTTTAATACCTTCAGTTTCTTTTTCTTCTCTAATTGCTACTGCTAGTGTTTCTAGTACAATTAAATAATAGAGGTGATAATGGGCATCCTTGTTTCACTCCTGATCTTATTGGGAAGGCTTCTAGTTTATCCCCATTGCAGATGATGTTTGCTGATGTTTTTAGATATATACTGTTTATTATTTTTAGGAAAGGCCCTTCTATTCCTATACTTTCTAGTGTTTTCAATAGGAATGGGTGTTGTATTTTGTCAAAGGCTTTTTCTGCATCTATTGAGATAATCATGTGATTTTTGTCGGTTTCCTTGTTAATATGGTCAATTATGTGGATGGTTTTCCTAATATTGAACCATCCTTGCATTCCTGGTATGAATCCTACCTGGTCATAGTGAATAACCCTTGTGATGACTTGCTAGAGTCTTTCTGCTTAGTATCCTATTTAAGATTTTTACATCTATGTTCATTAGGGAGATTGGTCTATAGTTTTCTTTCTCTGTTTTTGACCTGCTTTAATTTGGAATCAGTACCATATTTGTGTCGTAACAGGAATTTGGTAGAACTCCTTCTTTGCTTATTCTGTCATATAGTTTGTATAATATTGGGCTTAGTTGTTCTTTGAATGTTTGATAGAATTCATTTGTGAATCCATCTGACCCTGGGGATTTTTTCTTAGGGAGTTCTTTGATGGCTTGTTCAATTTCTTTTTCTGATATGGGGTTGTTTAGGTAATCTATTTCTTCCTCTGTGAGTCTAGGCAATTTATATTTTTGTAAATATTCATCCATATCACCTAGATTGCCATAATTGTTGCCATATTCTTGGGCATAGTAGTTTTTAATGATTGCCTTAATTTCCTCTCCATTAGAGGTGAGGTCTCCCTTTTCATCTTGGATATTGTCAATTTAGTTTTCTTCTTTCCTTTTTTTTTAAATTTAGATTGACCAGTACTTTGTTTATTTAATTTTTTTTTCAAAGTACCATCTTCTAGTCTTATATATTAAATCTTTTGTTCTTTGACTTTCAATTTTATTAATTTCTCTTTTGATTTTTAGGATCTCTAATTTAGTTTTCATCTGAGGAGTTTTAATTTGTTCATTTTCTAGTTTTTTAGTTTGCATGCCCAATTCATTGACCTCTGCCCTCTCTAGTTTGTTAGTATATGCACTCAAGGATATAAATTTCCCCCTGAGTACTGCTTTGGCTGCATCCCATAGGTTTTGAAAGGATGTCTCATCATTGTCATTTTCTTCAATGAAATCATTAATTGTTTCTATGATTTGTTCTATGATTTGGGCTGGATATGCCCTGAGGCCAAAATGTTCTGGAAGGCAGGAGCAATATGGAGGGTCTCTGCTGCTGTGACCAGGCTGCCTGCTCTGCACTACCTCTCCAGCTCCTTCCCCTACCTGTGTTTGAAACTCTGAGCCTGGCACAGCCCTGCCTGCAAGGTACTCCCTCAAGACCAATGCTTTTGCCCACCTGGAGGTTCCCACTGCCACTGGAGGTTTAGCACTCTAGGTGAGGGGGTGGTGTCCTGGGACCTTTCTTCTTCCTTCCCTTAAACCTGAGTGTTCTCGAATTCCGGCTTTTGGGGGCGTAACTTTTGAATTGAGTCCAGCAGGGGAATTCTTTTGCTCTATCTTGTTAGGTTTGATTTTCAGTCCCCTAGGAGTATTTGGTAAGGAAGGGTTTTCAGACATCTGAACTTTTGTTGCCTCTATGCTGCCATCTTGACCCCTCCTCTCTCAAAAAAACTTTTTAAATAATGAGGCAGGGCAAGGCAAAAAAAAATATCCTTTGTCAGAGTATGCACCCCAATCTTTGGTTTGGAAAAATTAGTCACTGTACCTAAGGAAGCCCCTCTATCTCCTGTAATAAATCACCTTTCCCCCACCCCCATTCCCTACTTCCCAAGTTTTCCTCCTGCTCGTCCTAGAAGAAATATTCCCTCTTTCTTTGGTCCTTCAGTGTGACTGCACACAAAGGAAAGAAAAACTGAATTTTAAAAATATTTTTATTAACATATCTATTTTTGCTCTGAAGCCTCCCTCCCCACTTCAATCAGAATGTAAGTTCCTACAAGGTGTGAGCAGTTTAATGTCTTTTTTTCTATCTTCTTCAATAGCATAGTATTGGATATATAGAAGGTACTTAATAAATGCTTATTGAATTGAGTTGAATTAGTTAAGAATTTTAAATTTAATTGAATTAAATTTAATTAATTGAATTAGTTTAAAAAACTCAAACCAACACATAATGACCAATTCATTTTGCTGAGAATGGGAGCCTGGAAACATCTAGTCAAGTAACGGGAATAAGATTTGTTGAAGTCCCTGGTCCCAGAAAGTGACAGACCCCTTGTGACTCTCTGTCCCTTCAATATCCAGGACTGATAGAATTTCAGTTAGAAGAAAGCCTATATTTCCTGAACCCATACTGAACTAAAAGGAAACTCAGGTTGCTTTAATTCCCCCTACAACAAGCAATGTACCAATCCCCTCTGCAACAGTTTAAGCAGTTAGTTATCTAGATTTCTCTTTATTAAAAAAAAAAAAGCACAAAACACTTTATTCCTTTTGTCTTTATGACTCAGTTATTTCAAGCCCCACCCTACCTGAATTCTGCTCAAGGACAAAAAAGAACAATTTAACAAAGATATTCAATAAAATTTTTCTAATACTGTGTAAAGTATTCTTCCCTAGTACTCTCTACCTCCAAAAAAGCATATTTCCTTTGTTTTTCTGTTAATAGAGTTCAATTTCATTCTAGTCTTTTACATTGTTGGCATTGTGTATATTATTCTCCCAGTTCTGTTTATTTTGCCCTAAATCAGTTCATACAAATCTTCTGGTGTTCCTCTGAATTCTTCATATATGTCATTTCTTGCTGAATAATAATATGCATTTACATTCATATTACAAAGTTTCTTCTACTCTTCTCTAATCAATGAATACTCTATTTCTAGGTCTTTACTAACTTTAATATGAAAAATAGCATAATATACAAATTGGATCTTTGTTACTGTCTTTGACTCCATTGGTGGGATCATTGGGTCCAAATGTTGGAACAGTTTAGTCATTTTTAATGCATAATTCCAAACTGACATCTAGAAAGGTTGGACTACTTCATAGCTCTACCAATAATGTATCAGTATGCCTGTTTTCCCACATTCCCACCAACATTGACAGTTCCCTCTTTTTGTCACTTTAGCCAATTTGCATTGTATGGAAATATCTTCTTCACCACAACTACTCTTTTAAAAAAATTTTTTTTAAACCCTTACCTTCTGTCTTAGAATTAATAGTGTGTATTAGTTCTAAGGCAGAAGAGTGGTAAGGGATAGGCAATGGGGGTCAAGTGACTTGCCCAGCGTCACACAGCTGGAAAGTATCTGAGACCAGATTTGAACCTAGGACTTCCTGTCTCTAGGACTGGCTCTCAATACACTGAGCTACCCACCTGCCCCCCTCCCCCCCACTACTCTTGTCTTAAGTGATAGTTTGATCTGAAAAGTGGAGAGGAGAGACTTACTAGCCACAGCATCCTACAGTAGAATCTTCAACAAAAGAAGGCAGAGGTGATAACTTCCCCAAATATGGATAAGGCTAAACACCCAGATTATATCAATGGTCTCAAACTATGCTTGCTTTCCTCTGCTGCTTTCCCTAACTCTGCCTGGAAAAATGGTTAGTAGGACAGAATCTTTTTCTTCCCTGATTAAGACCTTAATGTATCCCCAGGAATGCACAGTATTACATTTACCTCAGGATCTTTACTGAACAAGCCCAAATGACCTCTATCCCTTCCTTCTTTTCATTTCCATTCTTTTTATTTCCAATTTCTTAGATTTTTCTGTGCTTTCTTCTCCAAGTAGCAGCAAGGGGTAGATTGGTGGAAAGATGAAAAGAGGGAGATGTGAGGTCAATCAAGCTAGGCACATAAATACCTGGGGAAACCCAGAGTTAATTATGTTAAAGGAATAAATGAATTAATTAATGCAGGAATGAATGAACAAAACCAAGCCAGATTGAAATACAACTTGACCCTCTTGTGACCCTCATCTAAACTCTATACTATATTTCATAATCTGTCAAAAATAAATTTAGGAAGGGCAGTAGAGAAAGTTAATATTCCCTGCCAAACTCTACCCATCCCAATGGCATTATGCAGCCCATAGTTAATCTGGGGAAACCTGAAGCAAGATGCTCTGTCCAGAGATACTCTCACCCTGGAATTTTATCTAGCTATACACAGGGAATGAGAGAAGAAGTTGTGCCTAGGAAGTTTGAGTAGTGGGAATTTGGGGAACTGGAGAAGCGAGGCCTACATCTCATAGACCACAGAGGGGGCTGTATGCCAGCAAAAAATTCTTTTCTAAAATTATCTTTCTTCCTTAATCTAATTTTCTGACTTCACTTTTTATCTCTCACATTCCATCAGTTAACAAGTCCTACTGATTCTCTCTCAGTTCTCCCACTTGTCCCCCCAATTTCCATTGCCAACAGCTATCATAGGCCCTTATCATGTACCTAGACCAGTGATGGCAAAACTATGGCACAAGCACCAAAGATGGCATACAGAGTGTTCTCTGTGGCCACTTGGCTACCCCCCACCCCAAGAGTTCATTACTAGAAAGGCAGAAAATCTCAAACTGCTCCCCTCTCCCTCTCCACCCACCTGATGACATTTTATCACATCTCCCTCCTCTGCCCAGTGGCCAATGGGAGTGCTTCCTCTTTCTCCTGTGTGCAGTAAGGGTGGAACAGGGCATGCCCTGAACTTGGTTGGGAGTGTGAAAGATAATTCTTTACTTTATTGTCTATCCTGAGTTAACACTAACTTAAGAACCCCTACTTAGTACCTCGATAATCTGAAGACAGGATTAACTCCCCCTTGTTTACTTTTAAATTGAATCAACAAAAGATTAAACACCCTACTTAGTACTAGGTGAGAAGCCATCAAGGTACTTAGAGAATTCACACCCTTAGGAATTCAATCAAATTAGGAAACTGTAAACCTTTTTGGTGAGAACTTAACCTTCAGAAGGTGAGAAGTCAATCCTACAGACACTGCCCCGTGGGCAGTTCTAGACAATTTGGAAACCATAATTGGCCCCTATGAAGAGGGAAAGGAACAAGAAGTCACCATAAAAATAATCTCCAAACTCCCTCAGAGCAGATTGTCTTTGAGAAGATAGTCTGAAGAGATTGTCTTCTGGAGGTAGTCTTAGATAGTCTTTAAGGGAGCTTTGCTGGAGACTACAGTTTAGATTAGGCTCAGAGCTCGGTTTCTACTTGGACTCTGACTCTTGGATTACTTCATTGAGTGAGTAAAAGGCCAACCCCTTTCCTAGCTTCTGGAGAGACTAGCTTCCATCTTGGAGGAGGCCGTGTGGTTACTCACTACCAGCCTTCCTGATTGAGAGCTAATTAATCTCTGCCTGGATTAAGCAGATCCAGAGCAAAACATTTAGGTTTATAGGATATATAACTTCTCTATCCCCCTTACATTTCTCTTTGTTTCCTCTCTATTTGTAAATAAATTTCTGACTCAAGATATAATAAATACTGGTGACAATATAATTTCATACAATCATTGTCCAATCATTAATTTTAACCTTTACAGAGGGATGGGGCATAGCATAAGGTCTGGGGGTGGGGTAGGGGTGGGGTATGGCACTCCATCTCTAAAAAGTTCACCATTACTGATCTACACTGCATATCACATTGAATGGCCCATAGGTTGCATGACTCCTACAACACTCACAAGTATATGGCCCAAATCAGAGTAAAATATAATTGGAAAATACCAAAATAAATAAAAATACAATAAAAACTACATATTACATTTTAAAACTAAGTAACATATACAGCCTGTAGGGGGCTTTATGTATGGATTAGTGGCCTCTGTTTCTATCTGAGTGTAACACCATTGGCCTAGACTAATTTTTAAAAATCCTTTTCTTGTCTTAAAATTGATACTAAGTATTGGTTCAAAATCAGAAGAGCTGTAAAAACTATGGGTATATGGGACAATGACTTGCTGAAGGTCACCCAGTTACAAACTGTCTGAAGTCAGATTTGAACCCAGGACCTCTTATCTTCAGGTCTGGCCCTCTATCCACTGAGTCACTTAGCTGTCCCCAGCCTAAGTGATTGAAATGATCTCTATCAAGTTATTTCTCCTTTGGCCCTCTCTGCCCTCTTCCATCCTCAATTTATATTTAGAGGGAAGGGTGATCAGGAGAGCCTGCTCGTTTCAATGAGGTTAAAGGATGTGATTATTATTTGGAACTTTCTTATATTTGGAGGATTTTAATTCTGCCTTCTTGATAGGTTCATGAAGCTTCTCTTGGAGTGATTAATTGTTAGCATTGAGAATCATCTGATGAGTTCAAACTGGGATGGATTATAACCACTGCATACTCTAATGGATATAGTTAGAACTGCTAAGGTTATTAAGGGGGAGAGTCTGAAAGGAAATATTATAGCTAGCATTTTTATAACACTTTAAAGTTTGCAAAGCATTATACATATGTTATCTTATTTGATCCTCACACCAACCCTATGAGGTAGGTGCTATCATGTGATTTGTCCAGGATCACACTGTTATTAAGCATCTGAAGCAGGATTTGAACTTGTCTTCCTGACTTCCTGACTCTTACCTCAAGGAACTGATCAGAGATGAAGTAGCTAAGAGCAGACTTGGCAGGAGATGGAGGGAAGGATATAAGGGGAGCAGAGGTAGTGAAGCCTTCCTTTTGTAATATCCTCTTACCACCACCATCAAGAACCCCATTTCAGTCCTAAGATGCCAGCTTGGACAGGCAGTAACAAAGAGATCTTTTGGCCCTAAAAGTAACAGCCATTGAGAGAGGTAACCTGGCTGGTTAGTGGGACTTACTGGATCCTGATCTTCTAGAGGCAAGGCAAGAATTCCTAAATCCCAATCAAATTCCTGGGCCAAGGATTGAGTACTTGGCTTCAAGCAATGTACTGAATCAAGGGTGATTAATCTCATTTCCTGTAAGAATAACCTTCCTTAAACCTAGAATTGGACACATCATTCCTGGTTCGAGAAACTTTGGCTTCTTCTTGTCTACTGGACAAAATTCAAATTCTTCTTTAATACTTATCATCCATATGTGAAATTAATCACCTTGATGGGGGAGGGGCCCCAGGAGTGGATTCCGGAGGCTAGGAGAACAGTGAGGGTCTCTTGATCTTGAGAAGCCAAAGAAAGAAGTTGGAAGAACTGAGAAGGCTGGGACTACTAGTGCAAAGGGTCCCACTAGATTTCTCATTATATAACATAAGACCAGGGGACAAAGCATATGTAAAAAATTTTGCCAAAGACAGACCCACAGAGCCCAAATGGATTGGTCCATATGATGTAGCTCTCAACACTCACATTGATCAAAGTAGTAGGAAAAGATTCTTGGCTTCACGCATCTCACATTAAACATCACTATGCCCATGATAACACACCAAAAGACAACTTAATGGAAGCCCAAGAATCTGTTCAAACACCAACACCCCAAGAACAACCCTTGATAAATAAACAGAGTCCATGAATCCAACAAAATCGCACAAGAAGAAATAGAGATACTGAACAGAGACAGTGAAACTGAAATAGAATAATGTCCAAGACAGATAGTATAAATTTGGGTTAGTTAGATCAGGGAGGATAAGTGTAGCCTGTGAAACACAGGAGAAGAGATTCCTTGCAGAACCTGGGAGTTATTTGGGTGGATTTAGAATCCCTTAGAGTTATTAAACCTATATACAAATTTCAATCTCAAGCCTAGACTAAAATATTATTAACCTCTACAATTAACCACATAAGAATAGAATAATCACCTTACAATCACACATTAAGAAAGTTACCTATGTTCATTACATTAAAAAAATCTCACTTGCACTCATGAGGATGACACAAACATCTGTAAGTTTTAAAATAGTTGGTTGTCATAAACTGAAATGATTAAAATAGTGGAAGATATAAATTGTAGTAGATAAAAGAGTGGATGAGTAAGTTGTGACCGCAGGAATATGTTTTCACTACAGTGTCTTGTTTTTAAATCAAGGTGGTCGCCAGGGAAATATTCCCAATTATTAAATATATGCCCAAGTCAGCTGGTTTTTATAAAGCTGGGTTTTATAAAGATTTTAATTAATACAAATGAGGAATTAAAGAAAGAGAGAAAGAGAGAAAAAAGGAAATAATGAGAAAAGGATAGGCCGGCCCAGGGCAGCCCTGGCCAACCCAGGCCTAAGCCTTAAGAGAAAGATCAGTCAGTCTTTTATCACTCACCATAACATCTGTTCAAGCAAGGATTCAGAGAGACAGAGTCTCCTCAGAGGGAGTTCCAGCCAGAGTCAGCCTCCCTCAGACTATCTTCAAGAGACTGTCTCAAGAGCCTCTCTTCAGAGCCTCCTTAGAGACTCTTTTTTCTTAGGAGACTGTCATCTCCTTAAATAGGGAATTTTCTCCTATGCCACCTCCCCCAAGTCCTTATATCTACCAATCACAGTAGATGTTTTTCAAAGGACAGACCATTCTTAGTTCACACCTGAGTAGACTAATCTTTTGAGTAATTCACACCTGAGTAGGCTAGAATCTCTGAGTAAGTTTTCACCTCTTTGCTCCTTGTAAGTTCACAAGTTGCCTGACCTTTGTAGGTACTTAGCACCCTTTTGTATTAGTCCTAAAATAGGCATGTCTTAAAGAACTTTTTGTCTTACTATAAGTATGGGTTTAAGTACTTTTCATTGTTCAGCAAAGAGTTTACAACTTTATCTTCCTCTAGGGAAGACTTAAGTAGGGGTGGAGTAGAGGTCTCACATTCCTGATCTAAGTAGAGTTCTCATATTCCTGATCTAAGTACCTTCACTGCCCAAATGGAGAATGGTCGCAATGGGGAATGGTCCCAATGGGGAATGGTCTTAACCCAACCTTATGAAGTAGGGTCTGGAAATTTTTTAAGGTTTACAATCCTAACCTTATGAAGTAGGGTTTGAGAATTTTTAAGGTTCACAATCCTAACCTTATGAAGTAGGTTTTGAGAATTTTTAAGGTTCACACATCCTATATAAAGTTTCACTCACATGCATCAAAATATTCACTCTTACATGCACACACATGTTAATCTTACACACACACATGATCCTGTATTTCTGGATACCTGAGATCATCTTTTAAGATGAGACGACAGGCAAGTACGTATCCTGTAAAGGAGAAGGCACCTGGTCCTGTGACAAACTTCAAGCAATACCAAAGGATGGAAGATACACAGGCAACTTGAAAGAACTCTGAATCAAAGACATTATGGGCAATGAACTTCAGAAAAACAGGTCACGTAAGATTAATCACAAATCATATTAACTTCACATATAGGGAAGTACATCCACCTATACATTGGAATAAATATGCATCCACCATATCATATCTAGAACACAAATTTAAACTGACATTAGGGGCTGTGCCATAAATAAGGACAACCCATAAATTGTATATCTGTAAATAAATTTCTACTTCCAGAGGATATATATGTATATATGTGTATATATATTTAAATAACATGTGTTCAAATAGCAGACATGTATATATAGCATAATAATAATCTAATCCAGTAATATAGATAGAAAGTAGAGTTAAAATATACTAACTGTTAATACAGGGACAGAGTAGTTTAGGGTGGAAAAGGGAATATTGTAACTATAGAGGTAACATAGGGACAGAGTAAATCAGATTTCATTGATACAAGTTAATATACATATATATATCTATAAATGTTATGAATTGTTACATTGGAATTAGCATTACATAAGGCATAGGATATTTCAATTTTACTTAAGATTTAAATTTTATATTGATTGCAATAGGAATGACTTTTGTATTAAGAAATTGTTATATTGTAAAAATTTTGTTGGCACATAATCCTAACCACTCTTCCCACAACTCAGTCTTAGCATAAAATAGGAACTTAGGTTAGCAAATAGACAGATTAGGAAAAGGTTTGTTATTTTTGGAGGGGGGAGTTTAGATGGGAACAATAAGGAACATAGATAGATTAGAATAGACATAGAAGGTAAGTAATTGGCGTGGGCCAGGGTGACACCACGCGAACAACAGGAAATGGAGGATTTGTGACAGAGGCTGGCACTAGAGAAAAACTGCCAGGCTGAAGAGTATGTGAAATTGATCACCTCGACAGGGGAGTCGAGTGGATTCCGGAGGAGGAGAAGACTCTGGCTGGGAGAACAGTGAGGGTCTCTCAGTCTTGAGAAGCGGAAGAGAGAGAGGCTGGAAAAAAAACTTTCTCCTGAGAGTTACCCACTTTTCCTGCTGGTGACTGGAAATCTTTCCCCTACCAACACTTCTCAACTGAAGGGACTTCTGAAGAGAAACATGAGCAGATTTTACCTCAGCTCCTATTGCTCAGGGGTGAGTCAACCTGATTTTCTCTCAGGGGGCTCAGGCTGTCAAGGCCTGAGTTCCTCCCCAAACTTGAGGAAGGAGGGGAAAGGGTTTAGATATAGACAGGAACCCCCTTTTCCCACTTTCCTTCTCCCATTCTTCCCTGCCCATTATTCCTTTTGTATTACCCGATTGAGTTAACATTAAAAATTAGCTGTTCCCCAAGCTGAGTGTGAGTGAATGGATCAAGGGGAGACCTTTTGGTTTCAAGTAGTGGAGGGGGGACAAGAGAGACAAGAGTGAATTGGGGAGATCAGCTTTAGATAAGGAGGGAAGGCAGAAGGGAGAAAATCTTCAAACTCCCTCTTCTCTCTCTGAGCCAACCCATTACATCTGCTGTCTCCCCTGAACCCCACTTTGAGAAGGGGGTTCTCCTCTCTTTCCCCCTCTCCATACTGAAAGTCCAAGCTTCCCTCAGGGTACAAAACTTCCCTCTTTTATCTTTTTTTTAATACAGAGTCATGCCTAAAATGGTGCCACCATGCCTTTCCAGCCTTTTGTCATGTTAGTTCCCTCTGTGTCCTCTCTGATCTTCCAATCTGCTGTGGGGTAAGCCAGCCTCTCACAGGGGATGGGGTCTTGGAGGTGGGATGATGTCGGCAAAATGATGGGTGGGACACAGCTTTTGCATTTAACCCACAGCACAGGTTTCACAGGATAAACTGTTCCTCCTTGGCTGAGGTCTGACTTTATTTTATAACCTCATGATCACACATCTACTTGGCACACAGTTTCATTTTCAACATACATATTTCCATGGAACCTAAAAATAGACAGGAAATCTAGGGAGATAGTCAATGAAACATTGTTGCTAAGGGCAGGATCAATGGGGAGAATCAATATGACCCATATATAGGTTAGGGAATTCAGAGCACAAATTTGCCAGAAGTTTTTATGCCTAGAAAAGAGGCTCCTGTCTTAGTGGGTATATAAGAATCCTTAGGTTTAATTTTGTAAGTGGGCTCTCCTAGTAATATCCTGGGGGGACAGAATGGGGCATCTGTATTAACCCTGCAAGCATGTTGCTCTCATCTATTTTTCCTGGGGCTAAGTAAGAATAATAATCATGGCAATTCCAATAATAAGGGGATGTTAATAATGAAAGTCACTTAGGGAGGTTTCAGTGAGTGTTTCCATCTTTCCTGGGGGTTGCTTTGCAGTCCTCGGTTTCCACATGGACTGTGTCAGACAGCATGGCCTTTGATGGCTCCCTGCATCTCCCCCTTTTTTGTTTTTTAATTGAAGTTGTAGCAGGTAAAATTAGTTTCTCTGCTAGAAGTATTATATTTTATGAGGTTTATTAAAAATTAAAAATATAAAGAAAATACAAAATAAGAAAGCACGTGTCTAGGCCCAGAAAGCCCATTCACAACCACTCACATTGCTAGGTAGCGTGTGTTCAGAAGCGGAAGTAGGAAGAGCGAAATAGTAGGCTTTTCAGTCAGTTTAAATAGACATTTTGATCTCACCCAAGTGAGGATCTCAGTGAGATTAGAGGGTATCCTGGGAACTAGAGCAAGGACTTCTGGGGATTGAAGTCCAGGGTTCAAATATCCATTTTTACAAAGTGACTTCAATTCATCTTGGGCTAGATGTAGGGTATAACCTAGTTATGGATGATGACTATTGTGCAATTTTCTATGTATGTGGCATTCTACAATTTGATTGGATATTATCAAATCACCTAAACAACACTCTTGTGATGTTACTGCAACAAAGAATTCTATGATCATTTACTAGGTTTCTACAACACTCTGTGACAGATATGATTAATGTGAATAAAGTCATTTGTAGGTTAGTATCCCCTGACCTGCTGAGAGGATCATTGTGCTTTTGATCAGTTTTCACTATCAATCATAATTGCTTGGGAGATAAACAACAAAACATCTTTGCATCTAGGTGTGAGAACTTAAAGCAGACCAGTTTTGGAGTTTTCCTCAATTTACAAGTTCTGTTTTTCTTGTGTTACTTTGAAGAGCCTAGCAATGCTTCTTGGCTTCTGTTTCAACAAATTCATTGGAGTATGGTAACTGTAGGAAAAGATTCATTATAGTACTCAAGCTTTTGGCTGGTATTTATTATAGGGTCTTGGAGCATGTCTTGTGCTTGAGAAAGGAGGGGTCATGGGCAATAATCTTTGGGCTTTAATTCTGTAATTGCAATCTTTTGGGGGTAATAACCTAGGGGTCTTATAGACTTATACCCTAGTAGGGTGTATATATATTTATTGATCCTATAAGTATTTGCTCTCATATTATTTCTCCGATATTAGGGAGAGAATAATAATCATAAATCCATTAGTGGGGAAAATTTGGGGAGAGAAGTCACTCAGGGGTATCATCAGGAGGCCCTCATTCTGGGGTCTGCTTTGCAGACCTCCTTTCCTCAGACTGTGACCTTGTCAGCCAGCTGGGGTATGATGGCCTTTGGCAATTCATGATATAAGTTTAGGATTGCATTTTGAAAAGTTAAATATATTAACCCCTTAAAGCAAATTGTTTAGAATTGCTAGGATACAAACTTGATGATTCATTTCCTTGCCCCCCTCCTTTCTTCTTTCAAGGCACAAATATGATGACTTGAATCTTTTTTGAAAGTAACCTACCTTTAGCCATAAACATATATGTGTATATATATGCATACATATAAACATATATTTCTAGAATAATTTTTATTACTGGGATTAGCATTTTTTAAAACCTTTACCTTCCATCTTAAGATCAATATTGTATATTGATTCCAAGGAAGAAGAATGGTAAGGGCTAGGCAATGGGGGTTAAGTGACTTGCCCAGCTAGGAAGCATCTGAGGCCAGTTGAACTCAAGACCTCGCATCTCTAGGTCTGTCCCTCAATCTACTGAGTCCCACAGGGCCTGGCATTATTACTATACCTGAAGCTCCCTCTCATAGATGGGATCTCTGTTACTCATGAGCATACATTTTACATATGTGGTCATATTATGAGTAGGACCTAGCCTAAGCCTTGTAGCCATTGGATGCCCATTTATACAGGGATACAGGTAAGTTCCATATCTACCTTACATATGGGTATTAAAAGTCACAATGAATTATGCGCCCCCCCCCAAACAGTAACAATACTTCAATAAGTCAAAATCAGTTATTACTCAAAGAATCATTCAATGGAAATGCTCCCCAACAGCTGTACCATCACATCTGGCCCTCACTGTGCAGATCTATGGTTTTTAGGACTCTCTGCCTCTTCAAATTGCCTTATATAAATTTGGTGTTTATATACAAATTCTCTCTCTGTAGGAGGTATGATTTTATAAGTACAAATTGTATGTACAAATTCTCTACCTGTATGTTCAAAACATAGCTAAAATCGCACCTCCTATGGGCAGCCTTTCCTAATCCCCTTCTAATGCTAGTGCCTTCCCTGAGACTACCCCCAATTAATCACGTATCTCTCTTTTTCATATATAATTGTTTGCACGTTGTATCCATCAGACTGTGAGCTCCCCCAGGGCAAGGATTATTTTTTGCTCTTTTTTGTACCCCCAGCATTTAGCACAGTGCCCGGCATACAGTAGGTGCCTGATAAATGCTTCTTGTTTTCACATGACATCCAAGTACAGATTTTATTCTTCTAATAGAATATAAGTTCTTTGAGGGAAAAGGCTGTTTTTGTCTTTATAACCCCAGTGCTTTGCACAAAGTAAGTATTTAATAAATGTTTACTAAATTGAATTGGTCCAGAAAATAATCTCCCTTGGTCCAGCCCAATTCAAGCCCCTCTAGATACAGCTGGAAATCTACTTTGGACTCTTGATGTCGGAACAGTAGGAACCCACTGGCTCCTCCCCATTGTGGCTGCTTGCTCATCCAGAAAAGTCTTGGTCATCCAAAGCAGTTCTGTGGGGTGGAGAGATGTGGGGATCTTGTAACAGTTCACATGTGGACTGGTTGAACATAGTTCCGAGGGAAGAAGCCCACTCGGCCACAGAGCTGGCCTCTCCACCAGTGGGGGTCAGAGTGCTCCAGCACCTCAATGATGTCACCCTGATAGAAGCTGAGCTGGGAGGGGTTCTGGGCGGTGAAGTCAAACTGGGCCTTGGCAAACTTGGTTCTGGGTGGCTAGAAGAAGAAGGAAGAGAACAGATCAGAAAAAAGGGACTAAGAACTAGCGGGCTTTGAAGCTTCTGGGCACTTTTCCCTCCTCTCGAGAGGCAAAGGATGCTGGATTGGTGGTTTTGAACCTCAGTTTCCCTTGACTACCTTTGCTGCCAATACACAAGCAATGGGTCAGGGAGAGAAGCCTCCTTGTGGGGCTGTAGACTCTCCTCCTCTGACTCCCTCCTAAGATTGAGGCCCCAGACTCAGGCTGCAATTTCAAGAACAGTTTGCTCTAGTGGGAGAATTCTAGGACACAAAATTTTCTCTGCCAGCTAATTGCAGGTACATAGCAGAGTCAAAGAATCCATAGCTCTGACCAGCTTAGGAGATAAGCCCCGATTTCCTTAGTCTAGGGCCTCACTGCCAATTCTTTCCTAGCTGAGATTTCTTTTTCTGCCTGGGACTCTCTCAAATCTGATTTCTCCTTGGCCCCCAGCCTACTTTGAAGTTCTTGAGAGTGACCCTAGCCCAGGGCATTTCCTGAAGGATCTGGGTCTCTCCGGGCTCTCATCCAAGGTACTGGTTCTCCTAGGGAGGCATTAGAATGCTGTCCCTTCCCATTCTCAGCTATCAGAAGAATCTTGAAGGCTCAGGCATCCTCCAACCCCTATCCCCACTGGGATCAGAATCAGAATCTGAGTCATCCACCCCTAGGCTGGGGCTTGGAGAGAGTTAAAGCAAAGCCTTCATACCACTGAAAACCTGTCTGGTCTCTGGAGCCAGCATTAAGATGATTCTTCTTGTGGCTCCCAAAGCTGAGTATTTGGAGTCTGGGGATTCAATGGCCTACCAGATCCCTTGGGGACCAGCACCATCTTCCTACCATGGACATAGCTCTGGACCATTCATGGCCTTTATGGGGAATAAGATCTCAGAACGGAGTTGTTTTTTAGTTTTCTAACAGATACTCCTCACCATCCACTCAAAGTAAGAGCTCAGTCCTTTGCTCTCTTGTCTCTCTCCATTCCACAGTCACCCATCCAGAATCCAGTATCCCCGGGAGAATCAAGAGCCCCCATTCTCCAGCCCCCAGACACTGACAGTTCTTAGGAGCCACCGAGGAGTCATGGAAGACTCGGCCAGTCTGGCACAACTGGTAGCAAAGATGGATGATAACCTATCTGGCCAGTCAGAAGGAAGCCTAATCTTCCAGACTATGGGATTTGCTTAATGGCAGAGATAGGATCAACTCAA